>NW_007253977.1:282978-297850 GCF_000164805.1 Carlito syrichta
TGTGTGTGTGTGTGTGTGTGTGTGCGCGCGCGCGCGCACACCTGTGTTGTGAGCAATGCTTCCATGGGGTCTGCCATGTTTTATAACAGTGCACTAGCCCCAGTGTTACTGCACTCCTTGACATATATCTGTTCATAGTCTTCAGATTTTTTTCTGCTTCCCTCTCTGTTAGGGAAAGCAGAAAAGTAAGACTTGGTAAAAAAGACCAATATCCTGAAGATGTAATCATCCAGAATCTTTTGAGGAAAACACCAATCGAAGTGAATGGACTATTAGGGACAAATGTAGCATTATTACTTTAAACGTTCCATCAGGAAATAGACACTGGTGGTTTATAAGTGTGAATCTACCTAGAGATGCCCCTAATTATATTTCCCTGCTCCTGACCACCCCCCAAAACTACCTGACTTTGCAGCCTCCAACAATATACCCCATCAGCAAACATGATGCTACTCCTGTCTAAACGACTGAGGTGAGGAGATACTCCCTGACAAACCCACACGTGGCTTGACCATTTTTGATAATTACCTTACTACGAAACTTGGGTAAACAAAATAGAGAGCAACAGGAACAGAATGAACAGAATGAACAGAAAAATGCTAACAGCTGCAGCTACGGCTGACAGAGGCTCTGCACTGGCTTCTCCTTCTCTCAGTGGCCACCCGGAGCCTCACTGGTCCTTCCTTCCCTATCTAGTCTCTGCAATCCCCCTCCTAGACCTCAGACCAGCCTGTCTTGCCCTCCCAGCTATGACTTTAGGCCTCTAGAAAGTCTCTCTCCTGCGGTCTTCCTGTTGCTAAAGACCTGTTCAGTTTAAGTCAATGAACTTGAAAGGCGGGTCTACCTTTTGGTGTGACCTTGTTTCCTCCTCATTGAAGATTCTAAGCCACAGCATCTCTTCCCAGTCTCTGAAAATCTGGCAGGGGGCAGGGTGGGGAAAGAGAGAGTATTGTTTACTTTTAAAGAAAGTAACCAGGTGCTCTGGCAGGTGCTTAATTTATAACTCATGAAACCTTTACCAGAGCCCTCCCACCTTACAGAGGAAGGAACTAAGATCCAGAGAAGTTTAAAGTCACATAGCCAATTAGTGCCAGAATATTCCAACTTAAGCCTGCCTGTCCCTGTCCCTGTGCTATTGCGGTATGACATTGTATCACTTCTCTAAGGATGTTATGGTTTCAAAGACACCACTTTGGCTAACAGCAACATGTGAAGTTTCTCAGAGAGCCGGGAACATTTCTGTCTCTTTCTGTTTCAAAAATCTTCTTTTTCACCCTTGAGCAGCCTGCAAGTTTTTACGTCCGATCTCAGTTGGCTTGTCGAGCCGGGATGCTTGCTATATTCGCAGCTCACCGAACAGTTGAGCGCTTGTTCACTTTTTTGGGAATAGTCCACCTCTTATTTCCTGTAGCAAAAAGAAAACACAGCCCTGGTTATTCTTACCTGACAGGGTTGCAAATGGAGTTTTGCATGCTCGTGGAATTCACCAGCTTGGAGTGGGACCATCTCTTTCTGAAGACTCAAACGTTTTCTTGGGAGAAAGCATCAACTCTCCTGCTCCTAATTTCTGGAACAGGAGAGGGGTTCCGGTAGCAAACAAGATGGTAACAAACACAATGACTCCACACTTGAAAGCTTGTAGGATTTCCAAGTAGTCAAACAGCACTAACGATATGATGCAAAAATTAAAAGAAAACTTCAGCCGGCAGAAATCATGAGAAGCACCAAGAGTGGGGACTGGAAGTTGCTTCACGGGTGCTTATTTCTTGTGAATTTCCATTTCTAAGTTCTTGGAAAGCCCTTGTTCACTTTTTGTCTCTTTTTTTCTAAGATGTTCTCTCGTGCCCCATCACTAAGAAAGGGGTGGGTCTCTCTCCCAAATCCTACAAGGTTAAAAAAAATCACAGCTAGCCTAAACTCCTCAAAGTAAGAGAATAGTTATTTCGTCATATCCGTGAAAATGCTGTTCATGTTGGTTATTTGTGAGGCTTACTTTTTTCCTTGCATAGACCAAGCAGAGAAAGTTTCAGCCCAGTACTCTGTTAGTACTAAATACACAATCTCTGGTTCTGAGCTTGGCAGTGTTGTCCTTTTTCTACCCTAAACTGAGATTTCCTTTATCCTCTTTCGCGCACTGTATTCCTTCTTTTTCTCAGCTTGTCTGAGACCTCCGTGTGCATGTAAGTAGGCCCGCTGAATGAAATACACAGCGGAATGACATTGTTCCTTTTTCTCTTGGCATTTTTCTCCACGCAGAAATGACGGTAAGTTTATTAGCATCTGCTGTCTTTTCCATCCCAAACCGCAGGCCTTCAGCCCTTTTGACCCTGCTGGAAAATAACACCCGCTACAACTACAACGTGACACTCAAACCCCGGGGTGCCTATGAAATAAAACTTGAGGTTTTTCCTAGAAAAACATGAATTTCTCCAGAGCCTGTTCAACCCCCTGGAAGCCAGCCCTGACCCTGGCTGAAAGGGCTGAAGGTGCTGCCAGTCAGAGCCCAGGCTGAGCTTGTGGGCTGCGGATCAGTGGCTGAAGGGCCACAGGAGTTGAGGTCTGGGCTTTACTTTGTCTGACTCACCCAAATAGAGCTCGGACCTCCAGATTCAACAGTTCTGTCTGAACACTTGCGGAGAAGGGCAAATCGCCTTTTAAAAAAAAGTTCAGAGATGGCTTTTATTTCTTCAGCTCTGGGAGTCAGATCTTAGAATGTCAATTTCTCATTAAGTGAATTGACTCATTATTTTTTTTTTGAGTCCGGGTCTCATTCTGCCAGTCAGGGTGGAGTGCAGTAGCACAATCATAGCTCACTGCCACCTTGTCCTTCTGGGCTCAGGTGATCCTCCCGCCTCAGCCTCCCAAGTAGTTGGGGCTACAGGTGCGTACCACCATGCCCCGCTAATTTTTAAAATTTTTTTTGTAGAAACAAAGTCTCGCTATGTTACAGGCTGGTATTAAATCCCAGGGCTCATGCAATCCTCCTTCCTAGGCCTCCCAAAGTGTTGGGATGCAGACATGAGCCATATTTAAAATATTTTTTGATTAATTTATTTTTATTTTATTTTATTTTTGAGTCAGAGTCTCACTCTGTCATCCAGGCTGGACTGCAGTGGCACGCTCATGGCCACTGCAGCCTCGACCTGCTGGGCTCAGGCGATCCTTCTGCCTCAGCCTTCCAAGTAGCCAGAACTACGGGCACGTGCTATTACGTCTGGCTTATTTTTTGACTTATTGTAGAGACGAGTGCTCACCAAGTTGCCCAGGCTGGTCCTCAATCCCTGGGCTCAGGCAATTCTCTCACCTCTACCTCCCAAAGTGCTGGGATTACAGGCGTGAGCCACCATGCCTGGTGATTCATTTATTTTTAAAATTTTAGATTCAAGGGGTATATGTGATGGTTTGTTACATGAATTTGTTGTGTGATGGTGAGGTTTGGTTTTCTATTGAGTCAGTTGGCCTGATAAGCTAAACTCTGCAAAGAGCTCAACATGCTTTGTGCTACAACCACCAGGTGGCACATGGTTCATCATCATGCCCATTGAATATGACTGGATCCTTCTGCTGCTAAAACACAGGAGTTGGTTGGCTTCACACTGACCTGGCAAGAGCTAAGTGGTTCATTTGGAACTGGAACTGGATTTTCCTTGATTGCGTTGAGTGTATTTCCCTCACTCTTTAAGAACTATATTGTTGGCCGGGCGCAGTGGCTCAGCCTGAAATCCCAACACTTCACTTTGGGAGGCCGAGGCGAGAGGATTGCCAGAGTCCAGGAGTTCGAGACCAGCTTGGGCAACATAGTAAGCCCTTGTCTCTACAATAAATCACAAAAACTAGCTGGGCATGGTGGCGTGCATCTGTAGTTCCAGCTATTTGGAAGGCTGAGGTGGAAGGATGAGATTTCGATGGCTGTGAGTGTGCCACTGCACTCCAGCCTAGGCGACAGAGTGAGACTCCAACTCAAAAAACAAACAAACAAATTATCTTGTTGGGAGTTGAAATCACATTGGAGGCTTTAGAAAGCGTCAACTACTAGTGTTACCATAATTTCATCCCAGTGAGGAATACAAAAAGCCAAGTCTTCAATGCTTTGTTCTGCATAAAAAAGTTACTTCTGGGAGTCCGGTCTGGAGCTGCCCAAAAGAATGAAATAGGTGCAATGGGTCTCTCCCTCTCCCTCTCCCTCTGGTCTCTGACTCCTGATTTCATACTCCTCCTCCATTTCCAATGCTATCCCTGTTAAATTAAAAACTGTTTAAAACATGTTTTCACTATTGCCTATAGAACCTACCAGCGTCCTCCCATTAGACCCTAGGAAATATCCAGTAAGTTCAGCTCCCAGTGACAAGAGGGGCATCTCCTCCATCTTTGCTAAATTTGTGGTGTTGTGAACACCAGGGGCCATTGTAGTTGGCTCTTCATGTATCCTGTGAGCTTCCGAGCACTTGGTGGGGCAGTAGCCTTCTCTGACCCCACCCTGAAATCTCCATCACCCCAGTGGATGGATCATCTGGGAGGATGCTGGTACCAGCTCGCCCCCTCTTTTAGTACATTGGTCACAGTGTGGTAGAAGGTAGCTTTCTGGAAAGGGAGACAGAAAGAGAGAGGGAGGGAAAAAGGAAAGAAGGAAGGAAGGAGGGAAGGAGGGAGGGAGGAAAATGGGAGGGGAGGGGAGGAAAAGAAAAGCAATAATCCAAGATGTATTACATCCCTGTATGGGAAACTCATCACACAGATCTCACCATGGTGCCTGACATCTCTGTGTCACACCCAATTATTACCCAAAGTCATGTATAGCCTCTGGGTAGGGAGAAATCTTTCACACCTACATCTTTTGCTGCTGGAACATTTTGCTCTTTCAGTATGATCAGTTGTGCTTTCCTCCATCAAGTTTATGTTCTTGCTGCCTCTTAGCCACCCCTCCCAATTCCTCTCTGATCCGGGCAGGGATGATTTGGATCTTCTAAGCCCACAGCTCCATCGCTCCGGCCGTAAGAGCTTTCCCTCCTTGTGTCAGGGGTCAGTCAGCTTTGCACAGTGGAGACTCCAGGCACAGAAAGTGGAGGGGGTGGAGGATGAGAGTGGAAGGTTTCCTTGAGGGGCTGGGGACTCAGTTCTGGTGTTTGAGTCTTTTCAGAGCTACAGTCACAAGGGAGACTTGGCTTTACTTGGAAATGAGTTGAAAAAACTTCCTCTCAATCTGGTGTCCTTCCCACCGTTCCAACCAAGTTCTGCTTGTTGGCAAAGCACCCACTTGTCCATTGATAATCTCTCATTAGACCCTGGGGAAATGTTTAGCTAAAGTCAGCTCTCATGAACAGGGCATCTCTTTCATGTTGGTTACCCTTATGGTGCTGCAAGCCCAAGGAACTACCTTTACTTCCCCCGTCACCAAGCTGGAGCTCCAGGGTGCACTGCAGCCCAGTCAGACTTGTTTCTTTTTGTTCCTTCCTTCCTCATTCTCCAGGCCTCTGGTCACCTACTCCTTCTCCATCCATCTGCCCTTCTTCTTCCTCCCAGGTTCACTTCTCTCTATCCTCTCCATCTCACCCTTCTCCGACTCTCTCTTCTTCTGAAAACACGAGGCACATTGGGAGTAAAAGGAGAGGGATGGAAGGGTAGTGAGGGTGCTCTGTGAAACTCCGGGGAACAGCACACTGGACCTGGTCAGTGCCCCCGAAGAGAGACTCTGTCCTGGCCTGGTATTCCTCTTGAAAACCGAAGGAAAGGGAAAAGGAAATCCTCCCAGACCCCCAGCTCCCTGAGCTTTTAGTTGCCAGCTTTAAACTAGTTCTTCTGCCTACCTAAGTCACGGTTTCTTTCCCAGGAGCTGAGAATGACCAAGTGCCCCCTTAGTGATGACACTCATTAGAATAGGCAGTTCCGCGCGTCACCTGCGAATAACTTTAAAACACTGAAAAAGCTCTCCCTTAGAATTCCACTGACTGTCATATGAATGCGATTGGCCCAGGTGAGCTGTAAAAGGTCACTGCAGCGATGTGCTATTAGTTCAATACACATTTTCCCAGGAGCCCTCAGGCTCTTGTCATAGTCTGAGGATATCTGCAGTGAGGTCTACAATGACAAACTTTAACAAAACACCCTCAGTGCAGACCTGTGCCTCTGGGGTTCGGGATGGCTGGGAGTGGGGCCTGCTGAGTGTGCTCGTGGGGCCCTTTCTTCCCACACCCGGGTTGTGTGATGCCATCTCTGTTCTGTTTCAAGCCTCTTCCCTGGCTCTTTACGGTACCTTGTCCAACAGCACCTGGATCTGCTTCACGCCCTGCAGGAGCGAGTCCTGAAGTGGCCACGCCAAGGTGTTCTTGGAGATTTATTCCTGAAGCTGACAAATGATGAGGTAAGGAGGGGTCCCTCTCCCCAGACTTCAAGTCTATGGTCTGTGTCTCATTTTTCTACTTCTCTTGGTGGAGAATCTGGAATCAGTGAATCTCAAGAGTAAAAGGAACCACTAGATCCTGTCTAACCTCCTTCATTCCATGGGCAGATCATGGAGTAAGGTGCAGCAGATTAAACAAATCACCCCGTGAGCCAGGTTGCTGGAGATCTGATGAGTGCCCTAAGCTAGGTCTTCTAACTTCTAGTGTAGAAGTTTCCACTACACTACAACTACCTCTACTCAGTACGCATGTGTGTATATAGATGTATGTATATATATTTGTGTGTGTGTATATAAAACTCACATATATACATATAAATATGTGAAAGTTTGTATATATGTGTGGATTTTCACACACAATTTTCATTCCTTAGAGATTTTTAAAAATGTGGATGGGTGGCTATTTGTCTTGAATCTTTCTTTCTCTCCCTCTCTCCCTCCTCCCTCCCTCCCTCTCTTCTCTTTCTTTCTTGAGACAAGGTCTCCCTTTGTTTCCCAAGCTGGAGTGCAGTTGGCACAATTACGGCTCACTGCAACCTTGACTATCAGAGCACCGGTGATCTTTCGCTTCAGCCTCCCGAGTAGCTGAGACTACAGGCGTGCACCACACCACCTGGCGAATTTCTTTTTAAATTTTTTTGTAGAGATGAGGTCTTGTCATGTTGCCCAGGCTGGTCTCCATCTACTGGCTTCAAGTGATCCTCCCACTTCAGCCTCCCAAAATGCTGGGATTATAGACATGAGCCACTGCACCTGACCGGTTTTCAGCTTCTTGAAGAAAAAGTGCTGCATCTTGAAGTCTCTATAATAGTCTACAAATAAATACGATCCAAGTTGCAGATTCAGATACTCACAGGGCCAGATAGTGACATAAACGATGGAGTGAGCCAGTATGGACCGGTGGGATGTGCTGACATGGGCACGTGAGTTGTTCTACAAGGACTGGCCACTCAGATGGATCCAACGATCATGGTGGGGAAAAGGACTGGAGTTGCCAGATCTTCTGGTATTTTTAGAATAGCTGAAAATCCACAATTGTGTGGCTTATTTTTAAAATATTGTGTGGGTTAATTGCAATTGGTCTGCAAGCCAGTTTTTGCCTGCAATCAATTTCTGTAAAGTTAATGATTCTCAACTGTGGGTAACAATCAAGTTTACACATTATCTACTTGCGTAGGCTCGAGTGGATATGCTGCTCGCCCTCTAATGTCACCTTGACTCCCTCGTGCTCAGTATGCTTTCTTTAGCTGAAGTTATTATAACTGTGGAAGCTGAGAATTATCTTTCCTGAGGGGAAATGCCTAGACAAATATGCAATTTATGGAAAGGCACAATTCGTTAGAAAACTTGAGAATCACTGGTCTAGATAATATGAGGTGGACTGGGCGCAGGTCTCTCATTTGGATGCAGGTTATTGAAGTGAAAGGGAATTATCAAAATGAAATATGCACCTTTCTTATTGAACAATATAACGATACTTTTTCAACTTACATGTCCCCTCTCTCTTCCTTTGGCTTATTATTTCACTTTCTCTCATTAATGCAGGGCTGTTGAGTTTTTATTACTGAGCTGTAGGGATATTTACCTTAAAACCAAAAAGCTTTTTTATTTTGTTTTGCTTTTTTTAGTCGAGTCTCATTCTGTTGCCCAGGCTGAAGTGCAGTGGCTTGATCATGGCTCACTCCAGCCTTGACCTCCTGGGCTCAGGCAATCCTTCTGCCTCAGTCTCCTGAGTAGCTGGGACTACAGGTGTGCATTGCCATGCCTGGCTAATTTTTTTTGTAGAGAAAAGGTCTTTGCTATGTGCCCAGGCTGGTCTCGAACTCCTGGGCTCAGGCAATCCCCCCACATCAGTCTCCCAAAGTGCTAGAATTTCAGGTGTAAGCCACTGCATCTGGCCCTCCTCAAAATCTTTTTCAGCATGAATTTAAAAAAAAACCCCAAAGATATTAAAGAACATATTATGTGAATGATTAAAATCATCTCTGCAACATACTCTTTTTTTTTTTTTTTTTTTTGAGTTGGAGTCTCACTCAGACGCCCAGACTGGAGTGCAGTGGCTGCTCCCGGTCACCGCAGCCTCGACCTGCTGGGCTCTGGCGATCCTTCCGCCTCAGCCTTCCGAGTAGCTGGAACTACAGGCGCGCACTACCACACCCAGCTCATTTTGATTTATTGTAGAGATGAGGTCTCGCCAAGTTCCCCAGGCGGGTCTCGAACCCGCGGGCTCAGGCAATCCACTCACCTCAGCTCCCAAAGGCGCGGGATTACAGGCTGAGCCACCGAGCCCGGCTCAACATACTCTTTTTTAATATACACGACTCTATAAAAATATTATCATTCCTGTTTTCAGGTCTTACCATGCATTTTGTTTGTTTTACAGAATAACTTCCTGGATTACTATGTTGCCTACCTGAGGGACCTGCCTGAGTGCATCTCTCTGGTTCATGTTGTGGTTTTGAAGGAGGTAAGTTAACTCGAGGTGCCATCCTTTGTAAAACTGAACACGTCACCTACTTGATGTTGCTCACCTGGTCAATATAGTCCATGTACTCTGAGCTCGTTTTCCAGGCTGGGGAATGGCCTGAACAGAGCCACTGTCCTCCTACTGGGGTTCAAGGGGCCCACTCAAGGGCCTTTGCCATGCCTTACTGACCCTCTGTTCTGCTCCATTGGAGTGACAGACAAATGATAGGTGTTCTGCGGAGAGATCTTTAGACGGCGCTTATGAGGGCGACCCCCTCCAAAAAAACCAGAATCATATGTTAGAGGGCGAACCCCTTACAGTACAGGCTTCTCCCACTAAGTGTTCTAGGAGTCCATCAGCATCAGTGTATGAGCTAGCGTTGTTGTGAGAGGCTGCATTTGGCTTTGGTGAATTTTTTGGGAGATTTTTTTCAACGCATTCGTCCATTTCATGATGGGTGATTTATGAGCACATCTGCCCACACTGACCCACACTGAGTGTTCAGTAGTTTTTGACCAAAAAAAATGACACAACCCTCATACCCCACCCTCCCTAGTCACCCGATTTCGTTCTGCGCAACATTTTTTGTTTCTCTGGATAAAAAAAGTCCTCAAAGGGAAACGTTTTGCCCATGTGGAAGAGGCGAAATAAAAAAATGGCAGAAGCATTACAAGGCATCAAAATGGTCGAATTCAAAAACTATTTTGGGTAGTGGACAAAACATCTCGATAGGTATACTGCATCAAAGAGAGTACTTTGGTGTTCGAAATTTAAACACGTAGGAATACACAATCTTTATAAACAAATTTCAGGGATTTGGGTGTCCCACCTTGTATGTACATACTGCAAATGATAGGTGTTTTTCAGGCTCAGAAGATACGAACGTGAATATTAAACTCAATTGTCCTCTGTCAGCTTATCAGATCCTAAGGGAATTCTAGTCCTGGTGCTTTTAAGTGCTGCTGCTGCAGTGACATAGCTGGTGCTCAGTAAGCAAAGTCACATGTAAAACCATTCGAATTACTGTAGGTCGGTAGGAAAAACCTGTATCAGGAGCCCCATAGGTGAGAGGTCATCATGTTTCACAGGTGATGAGGGGCTCTGTCTTACTAGCTTTCTGCTTCAACACCCCCCACTCCCAGCTCAGCACAGATGTCTACCACATGTCAGCATCCAGCAAATATCCGGGGAAGGGAAAGGAAAAGAAGGAGGGGAGAGGGAAGGGGCGTGGAGAAGGTCCCACGTGTGTTCCACTGCCAGGTCCGCTGCCTGGTTTCTAATCACACTCCCTCCCGCCCTCTCATGAGCCTCCCAGCCACCCTTCAGAGCCTGTTAGTGAAGCCCCATAATGATGCTTGCTGGACAATCTTAATGAATTCACGCCATCTGATGTAACTTGTTGTGTGCCTCCTTCTGTCTAGTGCTGTGCTAAGATGAGGGGGAGGAGAGGACAGGTTGGAAACTCAGGCAGGTGCAGAAGATCAATGTGGCATGCTCCCTGCTGGAGGAGCGTCGTCTGCTTGGGTGTGGCCCTGCACCCATGGCCTCTCCAAGGGACTGGTGCATTATGACACCCTCTGGGAAGGGAATACTCTGGTAGTCGACCCTTCCTACTCTGGTGGGGATGACTCTGGGGTTCTGCTGCCAGAGCAGGAGGGCCACGGAAGAGTGACCCCGCCTTTCTTTCTTTCAGGGTGACGAAGAGATTAAATCTGACATCTACACTCTGTTTTTCCACATCGTCCAGCGCATCCCCGAGTATCTGATACATCTGCAGGTAGGCATGGCCGGGCAAGCCACCAAACTATGTCCCTGCTCAACTGTGGTTTGTGGCTTCCAACTGAGAAATGCTGTTCAGGCTCAAGCCTCATTCTACTTCAACATGTGTACCTGGCTTAGATTGTTAGGATTCCCTGTGCCCCATAACATCCTGTGGCATGAGCTAAAATCTCTTTCTATAAATTTTTGGCTCATGATGTCTACTTGTGAAGTTCTATCTTTATTTACCAGTGATGTCCACCTCGGCTGATCCAGGATGTTTCTCTCACCACTTCTGCTAGACTCTGAGCACTCATCCAGCCTCTTCTGCTTGGATTCAGCCACCTAAATGCTACCTCTAAACATCTATCTAACCTGTCCACTTGACCACAGTCCTGACGACTTTCTTTTGGCTTGGGTCCGAGGCTCTGTCACCCAGTGCTAGGCTTTATGTCACAGAACGGGCATGAGCCGATGAGCCGACTTTTTCACACCATTTTCCCAAGGGCTGTAGCATCTTAGAGAAAGGAGAGTTGAAGGAGGGGCTCATCACCGTCTCCTCCCCACCCTCAGTCTCTCTCCTTCCCACCCCCCTCCTGACCTGGTGGAATTGCTGAGTGGTCTTCTTCAGTAATTCAGTGAAAGCGTCTTAGAAATGCTTGGGATTATCTCAGGTAGAAGTAGCCCAGTATCAATACTGAAAAGACTTTCACTTCTATATGGTTTTAGATCCTAAAAGCATTTTGTCACAACGATCTTAGTCTCTTCAACAAGCCCATGAAATGGGTATTATCAGTTTTTTCCATGAAAAAATAAAGGGCTAAAGAAGTTAAGCGAACTGCCCAAGTTAACACACTTAGTAGGTGAAAACTCTAGGACTGAAACCCAGGCCTCGCAAGCAGATAGAATATGCAGCTCTGGCTCTGCTGTCTGACTTGAGTCCAAATCTTGCTTTCATTATTCACTAGATGTGTGACCTCATGAAGGTCACTTAACTTCTCTGTACCTTGATTTCCCAACTTGTTGAATGGAGGTCATAAATGTGCCCATTTAAGCAGGTTGTGGTAAACATTAAATGAGATAATATATGTAAAAGGCTTAGTACCCAGTCATAGGAAGTACTGAGTAAATGTTGGCTCTCCCAAATCCAAGTCATACGCATGTTGCTCTGCAGCACAGTAGGCAATATCATAGGAGGGGCCGCCAAGCTTGACCACAAACACCCCCTACCTGGCTGCCTTGATGCCTGATGTTCTCATCATTAGTCTGACTCATGTGAGTCACGGCCTTGCTTATAGACAGGCACTGTTAGAATGCCTCCATTACTTCAGAGATCTAATTAGTAGAAGCTTCTAACTTTTCAGATGAAATTATTTTATGTTCACATCCAGCTCAAATAGGAGCGTTAGTGACTTATTTCCCCTTGATGTGATGGACACAGAGCAAATTTGACCTTTCAGCTTATAATTAAATGGACCATACATATTGTTGCTGGTTGTGTGGATTAAACGGCTAACAAACTTGCCCAATGGCTCAAGATAAGATGCAGAAGAGACCAATTTTCATTCTAATTATGCAATGTGCTTCCTTTTTTCCTTCATCCAGAATGTCCTGAAGTTCACAGAGCAGGAACACCCTGACTATTACCTGCTACTGGTGTGTGTTCAGCGCCTCCGAGTGTTTATCTCACACTATACCCTGCTGTTTCAGTGCAATGAGGACTTGCTTATTCAGAAACGGAAAAAGCTCAAGAAGTAAGGTTCTGATGGTGCAGTCTAGGGGGTGGTGGACCAAAGGCTTCTGAGAACAGGGATACAGACTTGTCACTATGGGTGTCTGTCACAAGTAAATGGACTGTGTGTTAAGTGGCTGAAATGCAGTAATGGGAAGTAGAAGGGAAGAGAGAAGGGGAAGGGGAGGGAAGAGAGATGGCCAGGCTGGCTACAGAGGGAGATACCTACTAGCTGGAGGAAATTAGCAAAAAAGCCCCTTCACTCCACTGCCTAGGCAGACCCTCTCTTGTCTCATATGGGACCCCCAAGACCCTGCAATTATCTTCTGGAGGGCAGGCCCCTTGTAGTACAGACTTCCCTTGCTAGGTAAGTGTTCTAGGAACCCATTGGCATCAGTGTACCAGCTAGCATTGTTGTGAGAGGCTGCGTTTGGCTTCAGTGATTTGTTTTTGGAGATTCTTTCAACCTATTTGCCCATATCATAATGGGTGATTTATGAGCGCACCTACCCACACAGCGCTGACTATTCAGTAGTTTTTGGCCAAAAGCGGCATGACCCCATGCCCCACCCTCTCTATTTACCCAATCTTATCCCGAGCAACGTTTTTTTTTAAGTGAGAAAACAGGATTTACTGAGAGGATAGAAAAGCTCCCACAGTGGGAGGGGACCCGAAGGGGTAGCCCCATATTTTTTTCCTCCTCTGGATGAAAAAAGTTCTCAAAGGGAAAAGTTTGGCTGAGGTGGAAGAGGTGAAACAAAAAACAGCAGAAGCACTAAAAGGCATCAAAATTGATGAGTTCAAAAACTCTTCTGAGCAGTGGAAAAAGTGTGTCAATGGGTGTATTACATCAAACGGAGAGTACTTTGAAGGTGACTGAAGTGTAAAGATGTAAGAAAACACATCTTTTTACAAGTAGATTCTGGGATTTTTTGAATCCCCCTCGTATATATGGCAGAGCTTCCTAATGACCTGGATTTTCTTCAACTTCCTCCCAACTCGTGGAGGAAAACAGAATCATTTCTGTGGGTGCTTCAGACCCTCCCAAGTGAGGGCTCCTTTGATAGAAGATGTCTCTCCCTACCAACTCCTTCTGCCAACTTTTCAGCCAGTTATCAGCTTCCCTGCTCCTGCCTCATGGCCAGCTTTTACCGTATTATGTAAACGACTTGGTTTGCAGAGGGCCCTGGAGATAGAAAGACTTCCACAGGAGGCTTCATCCAAGAGACAGCTCTTTCTTGGCATAATCTGTGTGTTCAGAGGTCCGGTTTCCCACTGTACAGCCTGATAATTATTACTTCTATCCTGTTAGGTCTTCGATGGCAAAGCTGTACAAAGGGCTGGCTTCCCAATGTGCAAATACCGGGCAAGATGCCTCCCCCACAGCAGGCCCTGAGGCTGTCCGTGACAGTGGGATCCACTCAGACGAGATGCTGCAGCCCTACCCTTCCGGTCCCAGTCCTGGTCCTGCTGTCACGTAAGCACTTGTTACTGTGGAAGGGTTACTGGCAATGCTGGTGGGTCCAGGCCAGCCTCAATTAGGAGTGTGATCCACAGGACTACTCCTCCCCGCTTGCCCTATCCAGCCCATGTGTGCTGGCCGAGCATCTGGCCGGATGCTTGGATCCCAGAGGAAGGATTAAAGTTAAGGGGGCAGGTCCAGAGAGTGGGAAGAAAGGCAGAAAGTAGATATTTACTTTGTGGATCACTTCAACTCTTGAGGCAGTAACTCAACGGTATCTTCTGTGAAGTACAACAAATATAGCCAAAAAATAAAACCCTAGAGATTACACCCAGAATGAACAATATGGCTGCCATTGCACTCTGTGAAGGGACAATAGAACCCCACGAACTTCCAAGTTAAAACAGAATTCGAGTCACATCAGTATTTCATCTCACTGTTTCTTTTCACACCTGTAAAAGTGAATCCTCATTTTCATCTTAAGACCACCAGGGTCAAATACTGTGTTAGCATTTACATTTGCATTCTTTATGCATTTCTGCGGTAGAATTAGAATGTTAATACATAAACTAGCCGAATAACCACTTCTGGTCAGTGCCCACTTACACCTGTCTGGCAAGTGAAAGTCCAGCACAACTGGAAAGCCACGCCCCGCCTGATGGTATTGATCCCAGTTTGTAAACTATGTAAATGATCCGTTGCCCATGATTCCAAAATCCGAACACCCCCATGAAATTGGGCACATTCAGAGCGACAGACAGCTTTTACATCTTGGTAGAGCTCTGTGGGTGGAAGCCCGAGATGATTTATACAGCACGCTGCCACAAGGAATATTTTTGAAATCACACGACGAACATTTCAAGTGTGCACAGAAGAGTACAACGAGGCCCACCCAACACCGTCCATATTCATAGTTATCGAGCTTAGTTTCTGCGTGCGAAGACCCCCGAGGTGGGCAACTGCCGAGTTTCCGGGGCAAGCACAGCTCGGCCAGGGCTGGCCAGGGAGAGAAGCGCGTCGCAAGGAGGGGCCAGAGGCGCGGCCCGGCCACGGGGA
>NW_007253977.1:298831-313966 GCF_000164805.1 Carlito syrichta
GGCTGCCCCGCTGCCCTCGTGGCGCCTCGAGTCTGCTGCCCCCGCCGGCCGGGCGCCCCCCTTGCCTGAGCGCTGGAGTCCCCGCGAACGCCGCGGCCAGCCCGCGCCCTCCCGCCGGCTCGCCCCGTAGACTCCCTGCGAAGTCTGCCGCAAAGCGAAGTTCATTTCCGCTCGCTTTTTCTTTTCGCGGGAAAAGCGCGTCGCGTTCATTTGCAGACTCCGTCGGGACGGGGCATCCCCACGTAGGCAAAGAAGCGCTGGCTGCAAAACACCTTCTTTGGCCTCGGATGTCGAGATGTTTTGATGCCTCACTTCGGAGTCTGCAAGCCTCGGGGGCATTTAAAGTGGTCTCTAAGTGTGTGTCCGTGAGAGGGCTCTTCGTGTCTGAGTAAATGCTTAAAATCTGTGTATGTGATTGGAACACAGTTCTGATGAACAGAGAGTAGCACGATGGCTCTGACTGTGCCTTTCCACCTATTCTCATTTTCAAGTGAATGAGAACAGACTGATGATCACTGACTCCTTTCATTCATTCATTTTTTAGCAAACACGGAGTGTCTGCCTTGCACCAGGCTCTGGGCTAGTTGCTGAGAATTCAGAAGTAAATCAGTCTCTCCTCCGGGACACCTGACTCAGTACAGAAGGGAGACACAGAAACTGAGAATTATAACAACAAACTCTGGGATCACACGGGAGGGGTGTTTAAAACCCCTAGATACACTGCATGTCTGAATCAGATTTCAAAAGCTGCCTAGAAGTTGGCTAGAGGAGGAGCGAGGTAGGGAAGTGTGAAAAAAGACTCCTCAGCATAAAATAGCAAAGGACCCCTTGCCTTGGCATCCTGTGCGGGTGGGAAATTAGACCAGAGGGACAGGAAGAGGCTGGCTCATGAAAAGCCTTGGAGGTTTGTTGCCACCTCGACAAAACCTCACTACTGTAGTCTGTACTGTAAAGGACCCTTATTTCACATGCTCAGAAAATGGCTTTTTTTCTCCTAGTTCATACATGAAAAAATGTGAAGTTCAACAATTAGGCAAGAACTATTAATCAGAAAACAGTATACCTGAGAAGCAAACAGTGGGTAACATATTTACTACTGACCGATTAACAGTAAACAGACCGATTAACAGTAAACAGTGTGTCAGGAGATTAACAGTAAACAGTGTGTCAGGAGCTGTTAATTGCACACACCAGACGGCAAGTTTCAGACCGATTAACAGTAAACAGTGTGTCAGGAGCTGTTAATTGCACACACCAGACGGCAAGTTTCATCCCCTGACGGTGTAAAGACAGGTTAGTTCAAGAGAGACACATAGGAAGTGTCAAATGGAAGTCAGTTCAAAAGGCCTCTTATCCAGCATCATCATTAAAACTTTCAAGCTTGCAAACAAAGTCCCCATTGCTTATTTTTATTTGTGGACACAATTTTTCTTTCTAAAAACGCAGAAGACTTGGGTTTTAGGTGTCTTAGAGAGAGGTGGCATGCAGGTGCAGGCGGGCAGAGCTGTGTGTGGGTGGGTATATGTGTGTGTGCATGCATGCATGCATGTTTGTATACATGCATACATGGGCATGTGTGTGCATGCTTGTATGTGCTTGAGAGGTGGTCATGGGATGGGATTGCAAAAGTTAAGCCCTTCAAAAGCCCCGTCCTTAAAGGTGTCAGCTCATTGCTTTTGAGATGTGCAAAACTGCCATTCCATCCCTTCAAATACATTCTGTGTATCCTTCACCACTGCCCAGCAGAGCTAGTGTAGGCCTAGTCCTTAGTGTTCTGTCTTTTAAGAGTCAAGAAAGAGCACGGTATGCTTTAGGGAGACACCTGACGGGGTCTTAGGAGATCTCGGTTCTAGTCCTGGCTCTGCTGCCCAGTAGCTGTGTGCTTTTGGACAATTCACTTGGCATCTCTGTGCCTCCAGTTTTCTCATCTACAAAAATAAGACCCCCTATAACTTACCTGCCTCACGGGTGTTGTGAGGATCAGGTCACAGAAGATAAGTTTGTGAATATACTTTGTGAAGCATAGAATGCTATAAGACAGCCGGGCTCAGTGGCTCAGCCTGTAATCCCGCGCCTTTGGGAGGCTGAGGTGAGTGGATTGCCTGAGCCCGCAGGTTCGAGACCCGCCTAGGCAGGCGAGACCTCATCTCTACAATAAATAAAAAAATCAGCCAGGCGTGGTAGCGCATGCCTGTAGTTCCGGCTACTTGGAAGGCTGAGGCGGAAGGATCTCTGGAGCCCAGCAGGTTGAGGCTGTGGTGATTAGGAGCGGCCACTGCACTCCAGTCTGGGCGACAGAGTGAGACTCCAACTCAAAAAAAAGAATGCTATAAGAATGCAAGCTAGTACTGAGGTAACGGTTCCACAGAAAGATTTTCCTTAAACTATCAATAGATTCAGCCACTAAATAGTATCTAAAAGCCCACTTCTCAAAATGTAGTCCTTGGACTAATAATAAGTGCATTGCCTGGGAACTTGTTATAAATGCAGAATTTGCACCCCAGGCCTACTGAATCAAAATTTGGGAAGATTCCTAGGTAATTGATGTGGACACAGTGCAGGTAGACAGAAGCATGCCATAAGCCACTGGTTTTAAAATCTAGGTGTGCATAAGGATTACCCAGGCCCAACTCAGAGATTCTGGTTCAGGTCTAGGGTAGGGCTCAGGAATCTGCATCAAGAGTCCTAGGCCCATACTTTGAGAAACACTGCACTAAGCCTTCAAGATGTCAGTCTTGGCTGGGTGTGGTGGATCGCATGATGCTGTAATCCCAGCAATTTGAGAGGTCGAGGCAGGAAGGTATCTTGAGCCCAGAAGTGAGTTTGAGACCAACCTGGCCAACATAGTGAGGCCTCGTCTCTACAAAAATAAAATGAGCCAGGTGTTGTGGCACACACCTGTGGTTCCAGCTACTCAGGAGGCTGAGGTGGAAGGATCACCTGATCCCAGGAGGTCGAGGCTGCAGTGAACTGTGATCGTGCCACTGTACTCCAGTCTGGGTAACAGAGTGAGACTCCGACTCAAAAAAAAAAAAAAATCAATCTCCATGATCTAGCTGTGTATCTTAGTAGAATCTCAGAGAATTCCTAGATCTGCTGCTACAACCCCAAGTTAAATTCTCAAAGTCAAACCCATATATTTCCTGAAAAAAAATTCCCCCTCACACTTTGCTTCTCTGTCAGCAAGTAGTCAGCCCATCTCATCATTGATATGGTTTTTGCTTTGATTTCTTGGGTTCTTTTGTAATTCAAAATTAAGTAGCTATTTTTAGGTTGATTTTAAATTATAGTCACCTCAAGGTACACATTTTGTTTATATGTAATAGATATATATGCATATCTAGCTTGTGTGCATATAAATATATATGTACATTTCACATTTAAAAAGAAACTAGAGAGTTCACAAAAGATACAACCTTATTTTTAATTTATTTTACCTTTCACTCCAAATGCCATGGTTTAAGAATTGTGAAAATTATTGAAGGCATATTTGTAGTTTGGAAATATTAGTTAATGTTTACTTCTAAACAGGCCTGATTTCTCAAAAAGTCCTTTCCTCCTTCATTTCTAAAATGGAGAGTTAAGAATATTGGTTGAAAACTAGTGTTACAATTAAGGAACGTTCTTATTTTGTAGAAAGAGAAACACCTGGAGGCATGAGGAGAATTCTGCTGGTTTTTCAGCAAGATAGTGTAGGTGCCAAAATAAGAATTCCGTTTTTGTACTTTCTAAATATTAGCTAAATGTCTTTATTTTCTATCATTAGAGATTGTCATATCATATCTTACTCCAGACTATTTGCCTTGATACGTAGACAAGATACACTCAACAGAAAGTCACCCTCTTTCCACCTACCCACTTCTTCCTTAGCCCAGCCTTGCTGTCATTGGGATTGGGTGTCCCCCGGGAGTCTTTTGGGGTAGGACAGGAAAGTCCCAACGCCAAAAAACTGTCCCACAGTCAGGATCCATCAGAACTTTGGAAAGGAGTTAAAAAAATCCCTCTTTTGTGTTTTCAGGAGATGCATTTAGAAGACACCACAAGATTCTGTCCCAAGGAAGAAAGAGAAAGTGAACAAACGTCTTTCAGCGATCAGAATCCCAGGCAAGACCAGAAAGGGGGCTTTCGCAGCTCCTTCCGCAAGCTCTTTAAAAAGAAGTGAGTAGCCCTTAGACAAGACAGCATTGTAACTCGTTTCCCTTTGGGCTAAGTCGTGAGGTCTTAACAATGATAAGTACCAAGTAGCTGGTCTCACACAGCCGCTTCGAGTTTAGTGCCTGTACCCAGTAGCCACGATTCTGCGGGGTGAAGATGTTCCTCATTGTACTCTCCCAGGGTAGACGCAGACTCGGCTCTCTCCCCTGCCTCTTCTGTTTTCTATCCCTCCTTCCTTGTTTCCAAAGTCCTGTGTCCTTGAGGAGTGAGCAGAGATGGTCGCCTGAGAAATGGGCTAGTGACAATCAGAGCCCTTGCAGACCGGGAGGAGTGGGACCTGCTGCTGGAGCTAGGTGTGATGTTTGCTCCCTCAGAATCTTCCCATCTGTGGGAAGTTCTCCAAGGGTGTCTCAGCACTTCTGCCTGGAGGGGCCTGTTGTCATTCTGGGTGCTAGAGCACGGTCCTTGGGACTTCTGCTAGTGTTTTCCCTGAATGAATGGATTTGGCTTGAGGCCTAGTTAAAGGTCACTTTAATGGAATTTCCATCCTCCATAGGAGGCAAACACAAGGCATTTTCCTTCTGTGGTCCTTCTCAGATTCTAAATCATTGTTGTTGTGGGAAGCATCACCCACCAGGCATTTTGGCCAGCACTGTCTTACAGTCTGGGAGGCAGTGGCCAAACCCCAGCATGAAGTGTAAGGAAGACAGAGGTGAGCACTGATGTTTGACTACAGAGGGCTTAGCCACTCCAGCTGTTGCCTGTCTGAGAGACTGCTGTCCTTAGGAGGGCCTCTCCTACCTCCTGATCCCTTAGCGAGATTTTCCCCCTAGTTTCTCTTGGGAGAGGAGGTTCTTGCAGTCGGTTTTAAATAGCAAGTCTTCATCTTTTAATGGATGGACAAGTTAAATAGAGGCATCACTGCTACCTTTGGAGAGCTGCTGAAATGTGCAGGAGCAGAGGGAGATCCCTTTCTCCTTGCAGGTAGCATCACGGCTGATTCAGATAATGGCTTTGATGGAGGACCTGGGGGAGGCCTGGAGTGAGGACTTCGTGATGGTTTGTCTGATTCTCCTCCCGCCGGGGGAAAGGCACTAAGATGAGTGGTTCTCTGGTTGTCGGTCTTGGCCATTGTTGCTGGAGAAGTGGGAGAGGAAGGAAGATCCTGGTTCTGCCATTAGCCATGGCCCCGTCCCCTCGCGGTTTTGCTGAGGAACCCCGTGCATGCACGCTTGGCTGTTGCTGGATCCTCAGACTGCTTGATGCAGGCGTTGAGGAGTTGAGAATTGTATCCCTGTCTCTACAGTTCTATACTTAGAGCTTGCTTGGCCCCGTGCCTACCTCTGTCAAGTTTGACAGGGGTAGGAGGACCTAGAAGCAGATGACTGTCCAGCCTGACCTTGGGATTTAGGCTCCTAAATCCTTCTAAGGACTTCAAACTCCCAAAGGCACTGCTTGAGCCTATCTTTTTTTAAAAACTACAGTATTCCCTAAACCAACAGCCACTTTTTCTCACTGTTGTTTATAATGACTGGGTGCTGTCGATTGGAGAGCAGTGAGCAATGGATTACAAATTACCATTTACCAGAGAGGTGTGAGAAAATGTTCTGCTGGTAGAGGAACTGTATCTGTCCTCTCTGGGCCCGGAGGGCAGAACCAAGAGCAGTGGGTGTGAGGAAAAATTTCCTAAAAAGGCAGCAGTCTGGCGCTGGTGCCGGCTGCCTCCTGAGGGAACGGGTTCCCTTCTAAAGAGGCTGGATGGCACGGTCAGGGATGCTCTGAAAGCGATTCCCGTGCAGGGTGGGGACTGCTTAAGAAGTTACCAGAGTTCTTTCTAGTGTGGAGATTTGTTTTATCTGTAGTTTGAGTTTGTCGCTGCTCAGTCTGAGTAATCACATCTTTTTATCACCTGAAACCAGAAGTGACTATGACTTTGGGACCTATCATTGTAAACCCCCTTCGTGTGGAAGGCCAGGCCTGCCATTTCTGTAGCCCCCACAGCCCTGGCGTAAGGGAGGGGATTGCTGTGGGCTCTCCACAGTCGTGTTGGTTCACAGCTGCCAGGCCTCTTTGACTTTTTGGGCTTCTCCTCACATGAAGAGCCAGTGGACTCCCTTAGTTCTGCTGTCCTCTGTCACAGAGCAGTTCCTCCTGCCTCAGTCACATTGCGGCCAGATACTGGCGCTGTCCTCCATACTTCAGGTCCGAAGTGTCATCTGAGTGGAGGTAAAAGGGGAGCCACAGATGACTCCCTCCCCGGCAGGCTTTGCTGGCTTCTTAGGTCTGGCCTGGGGCATGAGCACATCGGGGCTCAGGGTGTCGCAGTGGGCGCTCTGGGGACCCGGCATGGGAGAAAGAAGCAGCTGGTTACCTCTCGGGCGTGTGCTCCAGTTTAGGGTAGACAGGAAGGGCAGGAGGCCCCAGCGCAGCCCCAGCCTTGCACTCAGAGGAGAACACATCATCCTCTGCCTTGCGCGGTTTCTTATGAGTACCATGCAAGGCACTCTGTAGGAACCGCGAATGACACAGGCCCTGCCTGTCAAGGAACTTGCACCTGAAGCCAGGCACGTGGATAGGAAGGAACCAGAGAGACATTCAGCCCGTTCCCCGCCCGTGTTTCAGGAGGCCAGGCTGGCAGCAAGCCCTGTGACTTCCAGGGGTGGCTGGTCCCGGGAGCTAGATCTCTTGCAGAGCCTGGCCTCACAAGCCAAAGGCCAGTGCCAGAAAAGCCACCCGCGCCAGTCCTGGGGCTTGCTGCCTTTCTCCCCCTCAGCCCTCTGGAGGCTCAGTCCTGTCCACACTGATGCGCTTTTTGTTCCATAGGGGCTTGTTTGGCTGGTGGCCCCACACACCCAGAATGCTGCTTCGGGATGAAGCTAGGCATGGAGCCAGATGCAGCAGAAAACCCGAGAAAGGGTTCTCTTCCCTCTGAGGCTGGGAGGGCCGAATGCTCAGCCCCACGAGGATCCCAAAGGGAGAGTCAAGTTGACATCAGAAACACAAACCTGAAAAACGCCCACAGTAGCTGGGGAAAGGATGACCTTCTGATTGCTTCCATCTCAGGCACATGCGTCCTGGGTAGATACCAGGTTGCATGTCCCTGAAAGCTGCCCAGAGTTGATCAGAGGAAAGGCTTCATGTCTTAAAGATTGAAATGTCCAATGACTTCAAACATTACAATGAGGAGTCTTAGAAGCCAGGAGCAGATCTCATGTGATAGGCTGATGCTAGGCGACACACTCTTCCCCTGCCTCTGAGCAGGATGGAAGGCAAACTATCCTGTTCCAGCAGGGACTGCGTCAAGGCTGTCAAAGACTTAAGCCTGGACGATTGTGAGATCCGAGGCAGATGTTTCATCTTTACCTACAAATCTGGCACTTAGCTTAGCAGTGGAGTGTGGCAGTGGGGAAGAGGATTACGGAAGACAGTTTAGGAGTAGGAATGCAGACGGTACTCTCTCTTCTGATCCTCTAATTTAGGTGGGTGGCGGATGAAGACTGGCTTCCAAATGATTGAGTCTACTTCCTTGCCCATTTTCTTCCTCGCTAGCGCTTGATAAACTTACATGCCTCTGGGCGTCTCCATCCCAGTCACCACCCTCCCTTCACCAATCACATCAGAACCTATTTTCTTAATCTCTTTCTCTCTCTCTCTAAAACACACACACAGTGCATGCGTATGCAAAAGCACTTCTACACTGCTCCATAGACAGAAATGAGCGTCACTGAGTCCTCTTCATTTTGGCGTCCTCTCAACTGTCGTACACACCCAGCTTCAGCTACTGAGCAGGCGTGTCGTAGAAGGGACCCCGAAAGCCTCCGATGATGATTTTCTCCTCAGCTTGCTCTCTCTCGCCTCAAAACCCATCTCAAGTTCCTCCCCCATTCTGCCCACTTTGGGGTTCTTGCTCATTTCCCATTTCATGTCCTATATACTTTTAAAATGGGAGGGGACAGTTGAAGGGATAAACATTTTAGCTTACCTAACTCTGATTACAGATGTTTCTCAGTCAGAGAAGGGTTTCAGTGTACTAGATTCTGTTCAGCACAAAAGAAGTAAGAGAAATAGTTCCTGCCCATTAGGATCTTACAGTCCAACACGAGGACAACCCGGGTGCAAGGCGTGGAGCACTCAGAAAGTACTTACTGAGCGAATGCTCTTTGGCTGCGGGTTCTCCACAGTCATGTCGGTTTACGGCTGTCAGGCCTCTTGTGGCTTTTTGGGATTCTCCTTAGATGAAGGGCCAGTGGAGTCACTTAGTCCTCCTGTCTTTCGTGACAGATCAGGCGCTCCTGCCTCAGTCATATTGCTGCCACCGGCACTGGTGCTGTCCTTTGTAATTCACATCTGAAGTGTTGCTTTGGTTGCCAGGGCTGACTGACAGAGGGGTGTGCCCTGCTCCAGCTTCTGGTGATGCACGCATCTCCCCTAAAGCCCCCAGGACAGTGTTTCCGGTCAGAGTGCCAGCCCTGTCCCCAGCTCCAACAAGCTCTCAGGGTTTATTTGGAGCAAATCTAGACTCGTGTGATCCGCCCAACTTACTGTTTGTCTCTGTCACTAGAGTGGAAGGAAAGCTAGCAACAGGTCTGCTGTCTTTTCCTTTCTCCGTCAGATGCTGGGATGGCTTGTGAGAAGGCCACTGTGCCCTTCCCCAGCGAGTGTTCACCTGCCTGTCCCTTTAGTGTCTGCTCAGATCTGCCCTGCAGCCAGCCAGAATGGCTCCAGGAGCTCAAAAGCCGTTTCTGTTTTATAGAGAAAGGGAATAAAAGCACACTGGCTGGCCCCTTCTCCTAGACTGCAGGTTTTGGCAGGGTTACTTAGGGATGCATTCCTTCAGAGCCCTGCAGTCACGCCTTTGGAAGAGCCAGGAGGGCCATATAGCATGTAATCATTAGCATTATAAAGAGGACTGTTAAAAATCTCTGTAAAAGGATGAAAATGAGCTTTTAGTCAGGGCTACAGTAGAATGCTGGATTTTAAAAAGGATTAGCAAGTTATCCATTAGCTAATAGTTCACTCATATCAAGAACTGCAGAGAAATTCAGACTTTGGAGACATAGGGAAGGTACAATTTGTGAGGAGAGCAGTTAAAAGAAAAAAATGAAGCTGAGTTTGTGGACTTTGAAAACTAGACAGGGCGATTTTGGCATTTGTTTCAGAAATGGGAACGCAACGGGTGAAGATTTCTGTGGTCCTTGGGGCTGGTGGTGACATCAGAGCTTTCCCATTTTCAGGTAAACACTAAACAGTTGCATGTTGGAACCGTCAAAGTGTGCCATGTTGGGTTTTGGAGAGATCAGAGGTAGCCAAGGGGAAATGCGAGGTGAAGACTCCAGTTCTGACTCACGACTTTCTGCTGAGAAACTGTCCTGTGGGGGAACAATTCAGAAGAAATAGTAGCCCACTCAGGTCCTGCTCCCTGCTTCCTGCCCCCGAAACCGTAGGCACCCCTAGTGTTCTGGATACCAGAAGATACAGGGAAAGCAGGAAATGGTCAAAACACTGCTTCCAACGTTTTGGGCACAGTTGTACCAGCCAGGGATGACTTGGACTGGAGACAAGTGGGAGTTCTGAGAGAGAAGGTCTGAGTCTCAGGGTGGGGCATGTGGAGGCTGTTTCAAGGGGGAGTTGAGGGGGCTTCCTGCAAAGTGAGAGAACCTGGCCCCACCCAGGTTCTGGCCCCACCTAGCCCCACTGTGTCTGATGGTACCGCGATGTGCCGGAGTGAGAGAGAGAGCGAGCTGGGGTGGAGTGGAAAGCGCTCCTCGGTTCCACATCCCGGGGGAAAGGTGGAGGTACCTAGTCAGTCATCAGGTTCCCAGGCATCAGGCTTTTAGTCTCCATGTGGATCCAGCTTCTTTTCTTGAATAATGCGAAGGGATGTTTGAATCCTGCCCAGTAACTCAGTACTGATAGTCATAATTAACTTAGCTAATAGCAGCAATGAGCACTCAACAATAGTGGGCCAGGGCTAATGACGGGATGTGGAGGCCACTTGCCCTTCCTCTGTGGACAGTGGAAGCAGACCTGACTCAGCCTCATACACCAAGAGTTTGTTCAGTTGTGTAGGAGCTTTGGACAAAGAACTTCATGTCAAACATCACTTTCGTACATCCTGCATGAGGTTTTTTGAGAGTGGTTCTTAGTGTCTGGACTAGTTTTACTCATCCTAGCTCAGAGTTTAAGCTCGCCGAAAGGCCCAGTCTGGCTTCTCAGAGGTTATTTCCAGAAAGCCTCCTCCCTCCAGGGACTTCTGACATGAACAAACTGGAGAAGGTGCAGAGCTGGAATGGATTACCCAAGTGGCTTAACCAAGATAAAGGAAGAAGGCACCCTCGACTGGGGACTCCAGTGGACTGAGTGGAGTTGTTGACTATTGATTGGCCTTGGTCTTCTTTGTGGTGGTTGAGATTACAGTATCTCTGCAATCTGATTACTGTACAAATTTCTGCATTCTACCAAATGTAGCATACATGTGTGGTTGGCTTCAATAAATCTTTCATTTAAAAATGCAAACTAGCAAAAGCAAGAGTTTGTAATGTAATGCCAAACTCAGTAAAGGCCCTTGATAGTCTTGGTTGAGAACAATGAGTTCCACCCATTTTAAGTTAAGGGCCTTGGCAATTTGTGGAGTCATTACTTCATTAAATCAAAAATAGGATTTCTTGAATTTTCTGAGCTTTTATTCCCCTATTATGATGTTATTACACAATATCTTACACTGACATATACAATTGTCACAATTGTCCCCATAAAGCATTAGAAAGATATTCTCTTTATGTTTGATGCAAATTGTAGATACACATGTCCTGAGTCATTAAATTCAGGGGAGTAAAAATTATTCCAGATCTAGGAAGCAACTGTTTTACAAATGCAAAACAATTGGGATAGATAAAATATTTGAAAACAATTAAAACCAAATCAACCTGTACTTTATCTGTGTGCTGAGATTTTAGGTCCAGTGGATCAGAATACAGGGAAAAAACTAATGAGAATCCCTCAATGGATCCTTCACCCACCAAACAAGATTTCTTCAGAAACCGACTTGCTCTTGCAAATGACCTTGACCAAGGAACAGCTGTGTAAAACACTTAAAGTTGTATTGTCAAGTGGTAAGACGAGGATAACAAGCGTGTATATATCTGTGTAGGAATATATATATATATATATATATATATATATATATATCGATGTGTAAATCCCTGAGGAAAACTAGTATAAATATTTACATATGAAACTAAATCAACATACAAGACATTGAAGAGATGAAGATTAGTATATGGTTAAGACCTGACTTTTTGAATCTCAACATTTTGGGAAAAGGGAAACGAAGACTTTTCACATCATTCCAGAAAAACATAATACATGTGGAGGAAAATAAACGTTTGTTAAGAATGAAAACTTCTACCTTGAAGTCATTCCCCAAGAATTATATTAAGCATGCTCATATTTAACATGGATGTGAATTTTATGCTTCCTAGGCATTTAGCTTATTCATTCACCCCAGTGTTCTTAGATAATGTTCATCATGCTAGGGACCAGTTTTGGGTCTTTGCAAAACCCCAGGGCAATACCTAACATCCCTTAAGGCAAAGGATCAATCACCAGGACTATATTTTATATGTTGCAAATCTGCATTATGGAGAATTTGTGCTTAAACCGTGATACAGAAAGTTCACTGCTTAAAACACGGTATCTCCAAACTTGTTCTACAGTAATGGAAATCAGTAAAGGGAACATGGATTTCTATAGAAGCAGGTGGGCCTAGGAGGACCAAAGTAACATTTCCCTTGTGTGGGTTGTGCTGAGGATGGAAACAGGCCAGAATCTATGTTTCATTGAGTATTCAGTGTTCAAGATGTACTGGTGATCTTGGGTATCACTCACACTCATGACCAGATGGACTAGGAAAAAGCCCTGGTTTAGCTACATCCTCTTAAAAAGGCTTTTTTTTCAGTCTGGAAAGAAGGTTGCCACAACACCGGTGTTTTCATGGCTCTGCACAGTGGTTGCTACAAACACCAGGTGAGAATGGAAGCTCAGGGATGCAGTAGCTGACTTTCCCAGACGTAAGTTGTAAAGAAGCAAAGCTCTTGTAGCTCAGATGCAGCGGGGCCTGCCTGGCTGTAGGGTAATAAAGTGTGCTTTGTTTCCACATGGATTTGTCCAAGATGGTTAGTATCCTGGATGTGCCCCAAACATCCGATCCGTAATAGAAAAATATTTAGGTGCAAACAGTTGGTCTTTATTCCCAGACAGTTGCCTATGACGAGGAGTATTTGGTTTCTGTTCGTTCAGAATCTTGGTGCTCAACCTGACTTAAGAGGCTGTTCCTCTATTGATGCCTTTGCTGAAAAAATAGGCAGAGTTTCACTTATAAGTGTTTTTTTTCTCCTTTGTTTGATGACAAATTAGGAATGCATCTATTAGCATTTTGAACATGTCTGTAACATGTAAAGGATCACTGCCAAGTTTTCGGAGTTTCCACTATTTCAGTTTAAGCCAAAATTTTCATTTCCCTGAAATTAATGAATTCAGTTTTTTTCTGTTATCAGGCCAAAGTTTCGGGGCAGTGCTTGAAAGCACAATGCCAAACCAACTGGATGTAGAAAGTGAAATACTGTAGATAAAATGTAAACAACAATAAAATTCCTTTTCTCTTCATATTGTTTATCATAAAACAATCAATTCTTAGAAAGCTTAAAAAAAAACACCTCCCAAGTTGCTTTTTGATAGCATCTTCTGAAAAATCTTGATGCCACAGCTGTAGAACAACTCAATTCAGTTGTATTTTGTGAAATAAACCTATGCAACTAGTCATAATTAATGATGTTTACTTCCTCTATGGGTCTCCATCACCTAATATCTGGGTTTTTCTGGTAGCTTTCTAATTGCCTTTAAGTACTCTATCCTCCGTGTCTCTAACACATTAATATTCCCCAATACTGCTTTGCGTGAAACTCTTCAACTGTTCTTGTCTGTAGTCAAATTCCAAACTCCTTGACTTGACATTCAAGGCTTTTTCTCCAGTAGGGCTCCAAGGTTTCGTTCTGGCTGCCGTTTCATACTTGGCAGTTCTGGGTGCACTAATTTACCTCAACTGAACTGGGCCTTTGCTGTTTCCCAGTAAGCCATGCGCCTTGCCCCAGCTCACTTTTGCTTCATGCCTTTTCTCTAGTTCCTTCCTTTCTGCTAATCTTAAAATCCAGTTTAAACCTCCTCATCTTTTTGTGAACTCTTGTGGTGTAACTCTTTGATTTTTTGATGTATTTGTCTTATCTTCCCAATAAGAATGCAAGGCCCCTCATGGACAAGAACTGCACTGTATCTTTTTCTGTTCACTTCCACCTTTAGAATGTATGGTGCTCAATAAATGGTTGATGCCAATGTTCATGGTGGTGCTGTAACTGGTAGTGGGCTATAGAAATTAATTTCTACTCTTAATTTAACAAAGAGCTTCAGGGTTGTCACTTGACCTCCCTGCCTTTTTTTTTTTTTAAGAAAAAAATATTACCAAGGAAATAAAATACAGTTGTCTTCAGAAACATTTAAGGGCGCTACTGCCACTTTCACAGCATTAGAACACATTTCTCCAATTTAAAAAGTTTGCTAGTTTTTTGTTATCCTGGCTCATTTAATAATCTTTCTGGGTAGTACTATAAATTGACAGGGGAGCTGGGACCTTTAATGAAACGTTGACCTCCAGCCCTCTGGAGAAGTGCAGTTGACAGAGGTGACCACAGATGTCTTCGAGAAGTGTTTGGGCTGAGAAGCAGAAAGCAGCACTCTACCAACAGATGAAATGGATATTTTCACAGGCTAGGGGTCCAAAAGGACCCTAGCAGCCTTGCGAGACCTGTCTATAAGCCCAAGCAAGGACTGTTCTGCTTCTCTGACTACAGAAGTGGAACCTGTGAAGACCAGGTTTTGTGGACACTTTAGGGATCTCTCCGGTGGAATAGTCCTTCATGAAACAAATAGTTTAAACTAGTCTGGGACTCGAAACTAGGATGTGAGGGAAACCCTTTGAATGGTGTTTTCCATAGCATGTCTCATTTCCTGGCATCCTTTATGTCTTTCTCATATGCCACTTCCCTGAGGGCACTAGTAAAAATGCAGATTTCTGGGCACTATTTCAGTCCTGCTATATTTGAATATTTGGGGGCGGGGCAAATTAAAATCTGCCTTTTAAATGCAGTCATGCAATTCTTTGACCCACTGATTTTAGAGCCATTGCCTCTTAGCCCAATAAATGGTACAATCTAGTACATAAGTGTCAGCATTTGGATTCTTTTCATAGATTGAATTTTAGGGCAGGATAAAGAACTGATTATACTTACCCTGAGACACAGAAAACAAATAGTTCATGGAAACCCAAGTGAATATTTTTATGTTCTTTTTTTTTTTTTGAGTTGGAGTCTCACGTTGGAGTCTCACTCTGTCGCCCAGGCTGGAGCACAGTGGCACACTCAAGGCCACCACAGTCTCAACTTGCTGGACTCGGGCCTCAGCCTTCCAAGTAGCTGGAACTACAGGTGCGTGCTACCACGCCCGGCTTTATTTTTATTTATTTATTTATTTTTAGTTTGTTTTTTTGAGTTGGAGTCTCACTCTGTCACCCAGACTTGAGTGCAGTGGCCGCTCCTGGCCACCGCAGCCTCGACCTGCTGGGCTCCAGTGATCCTTCCGCTTCAGCCTTCCAAGTAGCTGGAACTACAGGCGTGCGCTACCACGCCCAGCTATATATTTTTTTAATTTACTGTAGAGATGAGGTCTCACCAAGTTGCCCAGGCTGGCCTCAATCCCCTGAGCTCTTGGCCTCCCAAAGTGCTGGGATTACAGGTTTGTGCTACCGCACCCTGCATATTTTTGTTTTGAGTTGGAGTCTCACTCCGTCGCCCAGACTGGAGTGCAGTGGCCGCTCCCGGCCACCGCAGCCTCGACCTGCTGGGCTCCGGCGATCCTTCCGCCTCCGCCCCC
>NW_007253977.1:314035-325903 GCF_000164805.1 Carlito syrichta
CAGCAGATTTTTTGATTTATTGTAGAGATGAGGTCTCGCTGCCCAGGCGGGTCTTGAACCCGCGGGCTCAGGCAATCTACTCACCTTAGCCTCCCAAAGGCGCGGGATTACAGGCTGAGCCACCGAGCCCGGCTGCACCCTGCCTATTTTTATATTCTTAATCATCTGTGACCTTTACTATCTTATACAGTAAGATTTTGAATAAAAAAGAGACATATGCACAGGATCAGTGCCCTTTATAAACCGTAAAGTCGACTGAGTATTCCAGATACTCAGTTGCATGCACTTAGAAAGATGACAAATTGAATGTCCTACATTCAGTTGTATAAGAAAATTAAGTCTAGTCTTCAGACTAAACTTGCTCCTGAAACATCACCATTAGCAACCTTCTTCCTGAGCTTGAAACCATCATACTTCAGAGTGGTTGGGAGTCTCTCCTCCAGGGAGCTGACAGAAGGCGTGAGGGCGGCACTCACGGCATCAGCCCTGGTTTTCATGACATGGGGGCCCGTAGGTTCTCAGGGTGGGGATGGGTTGGGAGAAAAAGGAAGGCTGAGACACCGTTTTTTAAAAAGGGACATGGATTAAAAGAAAGTTGGGAAAACTGGCGGAGACCTGTATATCTCAAGGAGAAAAAACAAAGTTTGTGTGACACTAGACCTGAGTTTTAACAAGAACATAAAGATAGGAATTTAGGTAATGCTCAAAACACCTTTTTGGGAAGTTGTTAGATGTTCAAAGTAGTCACAGATTTCATCCCCAAACAAATAACTTGTTTTCCAAAATCTGTTGTTTCCCAAGAGCATCTTTAAGTGCATGTCATTATTAGTCATCCATACTTGCTCCTTATCATTTGTATCCTTCTTGCCCTTCCTTTCAGACTTACTAACATTAAATGTGAGTTCTCAGCGGCACAGGGACATGCGTGGTTTCCTCCTCATGTATGCAAGTCCATCTTCCGTGTCCTCAAGCCGAGGACAGTAGCTCTACTGTCAGGACAACTGGTGAATGCCATCTGGGCTTGTGTCTCCGCGGGATGTCTCTGCTTACTATGTCCCACCCCAATCATGGTCACATTTTCTTTTTCAACTGGAGCAAACCCTTCAGCATACAAACATGCTCTTATTTTTCCCATCCTTAAAGCAAAAGAAATCCTCTCTGACTGTTCGGGCAGTTCCTTGCTTCCCCTTATCATAAAACTTGAGAGGAAACAGCTCCTGCACCTCTCTCGCCATTCTTTATTAAGCTCACGAGACCCAGGCTTTTGCCCACATCACTCCCCGCCTTGTGTCGAGATTACCAGTGACGTCACGCCCACATTCCCAAAGGAATGATCCATCTTCAGTCATCTGACTTTCCCTGCCAAGGAGGATTTGACTGGCTGATGATCACGTCCTCCTTCTGAAGTAATTTCTTTACTGGGCCTCCAGGACATAACACATTCCTGGTTTTCACTTGGCTGCACTGGCAGTCTCTTCTTGGTTTATTTGCTGGTTTCCCTTTTCCTGCTTCTCTCTCTGTTTTCCATTTTAGAGACGAGATCTTGCTAGGTTGCCAGGCTTGAGTGCAGATTCACAGGTGCGAGCATAGCTCACTGCAGCCTCAAACTTTTGGGGGCTCAGGCGGTCCTCCCATCTCAGCCTCCTAAGTAGCTCGACCTCCAGTCACATGCAACTTTGCAGGACTCTTCTTCCTCTTTCAATGTCAGAATGCCCCAGAGTTCTCCTTTGCTTAGATTTCTGCTTCTTTCCAGTTGATACTCACTTCCTTTGTTGTTCAGTCTGCTGGCTTCAAGATATGATCTTTACGAAATTGACTTCCAGTTGTCATCTTTAGCCTGGACCACTCTCCCAAACTCCAGACCAGCCTCTCCAACTGCCTCTTTGACACCTCTTTGACCTGTCTCATATATTTACTGAGCTTAATGTGGTCTACTTCACCCATGTCTTCCCACCTCAGTTAACAAAACTTTATCCTTCCATTTGCTCTGGCCAAAAGCCTGAAGACACCCTTGACAATTCTGTTTTTCTCACACTCTGCACCTAGTCTATCAGCAAGTTGGCTCTTTCAAATATACCCAGACTCTGACTTCTACCACCTCCACTGCCATCATTCTGGTCCAAACCACTTGCTCTTGGGCTAGCCGCCCTGTTCCCACCATTTAGCCCTAGCCATTCTCGGCAGGGCAGCCAGAGCCATCCTGTTAGAAGTAAATCAGATCACGTCACTTGACACTTCTCTGCTCAAACCTCCTAAGGACTCTGTTTCCCTCAAAGCAGTCCAAATCATAACAAGGGCTTTTAAAGGCTTAGGTGACCTGGACCGTTCAACTTCTGATGCCATCTCCTTCTATCCCACTCAGGTTTATTCTTCCCTAGGCACAAGCAACCTCGCTGTTCCTCAGATATACCCAGTATGCTCCTGCCTCTGGGCCTCGGAACGGACTGTTCCCTGGGATGTGGCGTATCTTCTCCCAGATACGTTCCAACACACCTCTCTTCATGTCACCTTCTCTGTGATGCCGACTTCTGACCATGCAGTGTAAATGTCACCTCCCCTGCCCCCACATTCCCAGTTACCATATCCTTTTTTGTTCATAAGTTACAACATTCTAACACACAGTATACCTGTTTATTATGCTTGTTACTTACGGTCTGCGTCTCCTCACCAGATTATAAAAGCCATGATGTTTTGTTCATTGCCATATTCCTAATATCAGTACTATACCTGGAACAATAAATATTTGTTGAATGTTGTCTAGTCAGACGGGCCCTTATCAAATATGTATAACCTAAGGTCACTCAAAATCAAGTGATGATAAACAGCAAAGGAAGACAGACAGTAAGGAATCCAATTATGGGGTCTTCTAGATAAACAACCAACCTCTAAAAAGAGATTTAAAAGCAGGTAAACTCATCACTTTAGTTACCGTTTGATAAGCTTTGACTCTGAGAAAGGCGTTGTGCTTTATACATAGTACTTTTAAACCTCAGACCCAAATAGTAGATCTGCTACCCTCCTTGTAACTGCTGAGAAACAGACTCAGATTAGTTAAATAACTCCTCAAAAGTCACTAATATAATAAGGAGTGGAACTGCAGTGTGAACACAGATATGATTCCAAAGCACCTGCTTGCTTTATGTGGTCACATCGATTCTTCCTTTTCTTGATGAGTAACTAGGGTAGAGAAATTAGCTTCTAAATGGGCTATACTTTTTCTTGCCTCCAGTAAGAATCAAGAATCCTAAAATGCTAAAATGGCCATCAACTACTTCTTTGGAATTGAACTCTATCAAAGCCCTCCTTGCCTGTGGAGGCCACGTGTATCTATCTGTAAAAAGGCAGGCTTAGCTGTGGCTGTACCACAGACAAGTGCCCTGAATCTGTGGTGATCCAACAGGATTAAAATAAGCAAAAAAGCAAATCACTTGGTTAAAATGCAAAAGTGACATTTCAGAAGCAAATTCAGAATCAAGTTAAACTGACAATGTTAACATTGTTTTCCTGTAGCTGTGAAATTGATTACCTAGAATACCTCAATAATCCATGCTTGGATTTCATGTTGTCTACCAAATGAATTTGTATAAATCAAGGATAGCATGTCTTTAAACTAATTACTTTGAGATATTCCTGAAAACAGTCCTCCAAAGACTAGGGACCAAAGTGGAGTAGGTGTCCTCCATCACCGACAGCCATGTGACGTTGGCCAAGTCATCTCACTTCTCCAGGTCTCGCTTGCCTTTTTAAATAGGGGGATTGGCTCTCTAAGGATTCGTCAGTGTTTGTTTTGGAGTCTCACTCTGTGGCCCAGGCTGGATTACAGTGGCACAATCATGTCTTACCGCAGTCTCGACCTCCTGGGTTTAGGCGATCCTTCCGCCTCAGCCTCCCAAGTAGCTGTGTACAACCACGCCCAGCTAAGTTTTCTATCTTTTTTTTTTTTTCTGTAGAAAGGAGGTCTTGCTATGTTGCCCAGGCTGGTCTCGAACTCCTGGACTCAAGTGATCTTTCCGGCTCAGCCTCCCAAAGTGCTGGGATTCCAGGTGTGAGCCACCATGCTCTGCCCAGATTCATCAACTTTTACATTCTAGTTCATCTTGATTGACCTCACATTTGCGTTAATTCTTTACTTGAAACCTTAAACGTGTCTTTTCATGCAAGCTAAGCTTTGAGGGAATTGCTAAAGGTCAAGCTGTCTCATTCCAGCAGGTCTCAGCAAAAGCTGCCTGTCAGAGAAGTGTGACCTCTTAAAACTCTTGCGGAATACACATGCCTGTCTTCTGAAAGCATCCAGGTGACTCTCAAGACCACTATGAATGACTAATTCTCATCCCAAGGGCCTCCCACTCACTACGCCTATAGGATTTGACACATAAGGAAATATGGAACTTCTTTTATCCTTTTATAATGACTTGACCCAGGAAAAAGTGTCTCCAAAGTCAGACCATGGCAAAATGCAAAACATTCCTATTTGGCAGGCAGAGCTAACTGAGGATCACTAACGACTTGAACAGTATTCCTTCTAAAACAAACACATGCAAAATAATACACTTGTGGGCTATGTAAGGCATTTTTCTTTATTATTTTTCAGTTTATCTTAGTAATGCCGGAAAAACAACAGCCATTATTTTCACTTTAAATGCAAACCAAACACTGCTGCACACAGAATACAAAGATCACCTGCGGACAAGTTAGGTACAAAGGCCGAGTCAGATGTCGAGACCACACTTTGTTCTTACATCAAGTAAGACTGACAGCAATTTTTTGACATTATTTTAGCAAATAACCGTGCTACTAAACAAAGGCAAATACACATATATACACAAACACGTCTCAACTAAAATTATACATGTCACTTTGACAAACAAATTCTCTGGTGGCTTCACCAGATATTTGCACCCCAGAGTCCCCTGCCCTAATCCCGCCCCCAAATGCTGACTTGATCTGAAGAAAACAATTAGAGATGTTCTTAATTAAAGGCACATTTGGCAGCTACTCAAAGTGGCATGCATCTGGCACAGGTGCTCTCCCTAAGCCACACCGCCTGTACCTTCCATCCGTTAAGCGTTTGTTCTTTGAGTGGTAGTCCAATATGACCCACTTGCAGCTAACTTGCTTTATAATTCTGCAGCAATTGGCTACTTAATGCACTATTTTCATTAAAGGCAAAAGGGAAATTTGCTCACAGTCGACAGAAAATGCACTTTACGGTGTCAAAAATGGAAAATAAGGCATGAAATTTACAAAACAAGTTACAAGTGCTTTTGCTGTTTAGATTTATTGTATAGACTTCATGCTTCTTAAGTAGAGCTCAAAGTATTTCACTGGCTCATGTATAAGGAATTTAGAAATGATCTTAAAAGTTCATAGTGAGATGTTTCAAAAGAGAAAAGTGTTGAATAAATAAAACCATCATGTTCCCTTAAAAATAATTTTACTGCATAATTCTCTTTCAGCCAAACCAATATTAACCTTTTGATGTTTATTTACTGGTAAAGATTGATGTGCAATACAACAGGACCTACTTGTACAGTCACATAATACAGGTTAAAAGAATGTGTGAACTATCTACAGCAGCAGAATACCAAGAAATATATGTTTCTTTCTAAATCTGGTGGAACAAAAAGGTTTTCCTCACTATGTACAACACTAATGAATTGGGTCACCTCCCATTTATTTTGCTGAGCCACTTAAAGATCTGAATTTAAGCTGTCATATTAAAAGACAAACAATGAAAAACAAGATTAAAGTAAGCTAAGCTTGAGAATTAAGATCCTCATCATAAATACCAGCTAATTTTTGGCTTATGTAAGGTAATTTTTGATTTATGAAGAAAAACCATTAGGAATTTAGAACCATGACATGGCCTCCAGCTGACACACTACTTGTTCACTAGACTTTTCTGTGGATTGTAGCCTTAGTGTGGCATGCTCTTTGCTAAATTCAGAGCCATTAAAGCATCCTTGAATTGTTAGAGAATAGTAACCCACTAAACGTATAACTTGATGCCAATAACCTTTAATTAAGCAAACTTTTAATGTTGATATATTTCTTGATCATTTGTAGTCTTAAAATACATTTGGAGGACTGGGAAGAGTACATAGCTTCAATCTTTTAATAAATTTAGAAACCTATTTTTTTTTTTAAATCTGTTCCTGTTTTAAAAAGTGCTTACATGTGAAAAGCTTGCCTTTCTATTTATATTGGTTACCAGCCCACTACATAAATTCAGCCTTGAAATATTTTCATTTTGTGATTCAAAGATAATGAAACATTTGGGAACATTTCCATTTCTAAAAGAAATGTTCCACATTTTGGAACATGGTTAACAAAAAGTCATGCTGCACTGACTCCTTTGTAATGTCCTAGATTCAAAAGCAGAATTTTGAAATGATGCAGTTATCTTTTCTGCCACTTCTTGTCCCTGATTAAGTATATTTTAGTTACTACAAAGGAAACATTTGTCAACTGGTTAATGTTTCACATTGAGAAGGCAAGGATACGGTTTTCTCACCTCCACCTAAGGACATCCAAATTGGAATTTTTAAAGTCAGTTACCACTGCAGAAAATATTTTTACCCAAATGTCACACTTCAGAATAAAAATATCCTCTATTCACGATGCATATAAAACTGTTGCACAGTGAAGTGGTCTCCTAGAACACGGGATAGAAGAATGGTTCCCTTTGGGAGAAATATTAGAACCCCAAATCTGAGTTTTTCCTCTTTATAGGATCAGGAAGGTTGAAAAGGGGTCATCACCTTGCTGAAGACTAACACACTAGCTGGAGAGATACTGAATGGGCTCCAATGTGACTTTTCTCAGGTTCTCATTTGAAGTGGGGGTGGGGCAATACAAAAGCAATCAATAAGTCATAAAAAGGAAAGTCCCAGGGACAATGAAGTCGGCCAAACAAAGTCATGGAAGATTCTGGAATGTGTAGCATGATTAATTGTAGCAGCACTAGTAAGCATGCTTAGGTAAATAATGTTGCATGGTCTCATGGACAATTTGCATCCAAGAAGGGATGTGAAGTTAATGTTTTAGGACACTTTTAAAAGGGAAATCATTTTCTAAAGAGAAAAATGGCTATCATAACAGGAATGGCACAGATATTAAACAAAAAGAACTCAACTCAAATAAATAAGGAAAGATAGGACAGACTGCTTAATGATGGTGCAATTAACATACTTTCTGGTCTTAAAGGATCATGTACTGTACTGTCGTGATGTACATTTAATGCTCTAATAAATATCACAGGAAATTATTAAAGTACTAGGTTTCCACCATGTTGCAGCACTTCTAAAAATGTCTCTAATGGCGTGGTTAACAGAATTGCTGAAATGTTACTTCATTATCAGAAGACACATGCAGATACTGATGAACTGATGACTCTCTAAGGATGCAATTCTGCACATTTCACAGACATCCTAGTGGAGGTTAAGAAAATGTTTTCTCTTCAACAAGATGCATGCATTTCAGTCACAGTATTTGTTAGACTCAGAAGAGCAGTCCATAGGCTTAAGGAATAATCCACATTAAGATAGTAATGATGCAGGTAGATGTTCTGGTATGAATAGTTCTGATAGAGCAGAAGACTTCAAGCAAGGCAGAATGTTCAATATAAACCTTAACCAACTGTATACACGTTGTGTAGGAACTTAAAAAACGAAGTTCTGCTTAAGACATACCCACCCTATTCTAACCAAGTATTTTCCTACATGCCCAACTGCGACTTTAGATCATTCTTTAAGATCAATACATATATATCCAGAACTGGAGACCAGGGCGTACCACGAGACGTGCGTTTATGCTTAGTGTTTTTGTGTGTTTCTCAACTGAAAGAAATAAGAATCGACCATTTTCTCCATATAATAATTTAATATATGCCAGCCAAACAAAGTATTTGTATCTTTATTTAATTAAATTAAAACAGACCTGCCAGGTATATTATATAACATTCACTATATACACATGACTTAGGCAATGCAAGGTAATTCTGGGTATGCCGGTTACCCAGCTACTAGTAACACATGAGTGGTGTCAGGGAGGCCCAGCAAGTGCTTCTTTCCTCATCACGTGCCTGCGTTTCCATGGTGCGGTTAGAGGACAGCTATGAGCCATGGCATGGATGACCAGTAAACCTTTGTAGGAGACAGGGAGAATGACAATCTAGCAGAGATTAACAGTCTCCTAGATGCAAACAGTATACTTGACAGTTACATTTAAAAAAAAGTTCTTCTGTCACGTTAATGACACAAAACTTCTCTTGTTTGAAGGCAACACCACCACATTTTGTTTGGGTGTGTGGGGTAGGAGGGGGGAATGCTCTTAAAATTGGTATAATTATTCTTTAAAAAAAAAACAACAAAAAAGTACCTCTTTGGTGAAGCCTCGGTACCCATTCGAGTCACTGTAATAATCTGTAAACAGGACTGTAGTACAGTGCTGGGCCTTGATTGTGACAAGGTCAGGTACCACAGCCTTTCCTCACAGTCCTTTGAGTGATTTTTTAAGAAAATATTCTAAAGTAGAAGAGTAAAGCAAAGGAAAACAAAGGAGGATATTAAGATCCCTGTTTAAGATTTTTTTAAAAGTGCATAATATTTTGAGTTACAAAAAACTGTCATCACGTGGGCCTGCTGGACACTAGACTGTGTTTTCCATCCCTTTAACGATAAAGATCACTTCACAAAAGAGGACTCCTGCCTATTGGCCGGAAAACGTCCCGTGACGCGATTTTCAGGTGCAATCAGTCGTCCAGTTCCTCTCGATCAGTCTTTCCGTACTCGCAACCGGAACACCATTTCATCGGATAGTCACGTTCAGGTTAAAATTCATGGTCTCACACTGCGTCTTGACGCAGAGTCCTTAGTGTTTGGAGTTCTCCTCTAGCTCCTCAGTGCTGGCACACTCAGTGCATCCATCGCCAGCAATGGATCTGGGCTGGGACCACACACGTCCCGGGACAGAGGCGCTCAGGAGGAGTGGGCATTCTCCAGCAGGGGCGGGCCGTCTCTGTGCATGGAGGGGTGCGTGTGCTCCCTTTTGTAAGTTTTTGGAGGGAGTTTGGGGATATGCTGAGAAGTGCTCTGCCGCGGAGGAACGGGCGGCCCGGCCACGGCGTGGAGCTCCACGTCCTGCGCTAGTGGTGGTGACGGCAGGTGCCTTCTCGTGCCGTGAGGAGACGGCGTCTGGGGAGGAGGCGGTGTGAAGGGGGAGGGGCTGTTGGGGAAGAAGGCGTTGCCGTGGTCGCTTTTTTTGCCCAAGGGGGGAGGCTGGAGATGTAGTGGTGAGCTGGAGAAAACGTCGGGTGTCCTCACGGGCTCTCGTGGCGGCAGCAAGGGGGGGCTCTCAGGAGGGTCTGAGAGAGAGGTCCGGTCTGAGATGGAGTAGCGCGGCGAATAGGCTTTTGACGTGGGCTGCCTGGGAGGGATGGCGGGGGGGCTGTCCAAGTGCTTAGACATAATCTAACAGAGGAAACGAAGAAGAAAGCACACACTCATTACTAAAGTACTTTACGTAGCACCCTGCATGTGAAGAGTGGAGTTGGGGTTCTCAGACACGCTGCTGGCAGGACGCGGGTGTGGCTGGGGATTCTGGCACAGGCTTTTAACCGGGAGCCTCTGCCAATTCGTAGAACACGATTTGCCCAAGTTTTCACCCTCGGTTTTCCTCTCGAAACGTTGTTTACAACTGCTTGCCTATCGCTCAGGCTAACGCGAGCGTGCTTCCGACTCAGCCTAGGTTACCTCTTGGTTTCAGTGCCAGATGACCTCTCTACCAAACGCCCCATGAAGCTCCGCGCGGAGTGGCTGCTTTCGGGTGCTCTGCCCTCTGCCCAGCTTAAGAATCAGTGAATTCAGTTACCAGCTGCCCCCCCACAATGAAAACAAGTGGGAAAAAACAGCTATTTTGAGCCTCTAGGGTCTTTTCCAACCCAGAATTTTCATGAAAACTTCATCGAAAAGCAGGGCAGATTCTCTGCGAAGGGCTCAGATGAGGTATTTTTAGCTTATGCTAAGACAGTTTCACTTATAATGTGCCTTCATCCAAGGCATCAGCTCTCTCTCTCTCAGCTCTCTCTCTCTCTTTCTGTCTCTCTGTTTTCAAAGAACTGCTTGAGGTTAAGTTACTCTCAGTTTATAGGCTGAACCTTGTTTTCTTCCTTTACAATACCCATTCTTTAAGTTCACCAGGATTTTGAAAACATACCCAAAAGCTGCCTAGAAAAGAAACAAACGTTACTGCATGCTAAATCCATGTTGAATCCTTGTTTAAACTTTTAAGCCCAGATACTCTGAAATGCTAGCCCGTCCCAGCAAGAACTCAGCTAGACATAAGCAACTTATCACAACGTAACTGTAATGGTTCCAATTTCTAGATAACCGATTTTCTACTTTACCTTCGATGGCGAAGACTCTGCTGGGGCAGATTCTGGTCGTCTTCGAGGAGGAACAGGAGGGGGGACGGGCACATCATCGGTGCCCTTGGTTAGGCTGATAGATGACACTGAAGCAGATCCTGTAGGATGTTCAATTTTTTGAGAGTTCACAGCAACTTTATTCATGTCATTTACTAAGATTGAACAGGCTTAGCTGGAAATTGCTTATATTTAAGAAAAGAAATGTGAAGTGCCACAAGCAGCTCAGTAAACCAATACCTGATGGTATCTCATATATTAAAGCAAACTGCTATAAAAGCATGCAGACATTTTTAGCAGAAATTTTAGAAAAAGCTACTTAAAATACTCTGTTATTTTGCTTGAACAAAACATATTCCCCCTGTTTATTACTGGAATTTTAATTGGGTTTGATTCGCAGATGCCTGGGAGAGATAGCAAATTAGGGAAAGTCTCTGTTATGGTCATTTTTAAACTTTGTGATGGGCTAATTTTTTTCTTTGACTTTTATGAGTACAGGATTTCCCTGCCCTTCTAGGAGAGTCCCTGGGAACAGTTCCTGGTCATAACCACTCTCTCCAGTATCTCTCCCAGCAATTCTCTCAAAGGATGACGGGAAGAATCTAGTATGTGGGGAGGGGCTTCCCTCGTTTTGCAGAGGTATAGGTTCTCCCAGGCCATAAGCAAAATCAGGGTCATCATTCTCTCTATAATTGTGAGGGAGCTGTCAAGACAACCGAAGCAGCCCTGGTAACACTAAAATCTGGTGAACCTGACTTAAGAGTAAGTTGGTGAACTGGCACAAGAAGGGTAAGGAAAGCCTCTAATTGGAACCCATTTTACAGACATTTATGGTGACAAGGACATAGGGTAGGCATGTAAATAATGACATTTGGTAGACAACACTTATGTAAGTTATTAGCTAGTCTATGAATCCGGTAAAATGATATAAAAAAACTGAAGGAAATAATCATTCAAAATTATACTTGGCAGGTTTTTTTCCCTTTTAAGCATTAAGTTTTTTGTCAATTAAATGTTATAACAACAGAGACCTTAAAGGAAGTATTTTGTGTACTGATATTATTCAAATGATCAACATTTTGATCACCTACCTTTTTTCTTATGAGACTATATACAGTTAATTTAGTTTATAACTAATGTTTTTCATTGCACACATTTTGAAATCACTTGTATGAAAGAACAGCAAAAAGATTAATCTATTAGCTTAAAATAATTGAATTTAGTGAATTGTTAGTTTATGTTAAAATTAAAAGCAAATAGCTACAGTGGAACTTTGTTTATCAGTTAATATTTATGCTACAATTTTTTTTTTTTTTTTTTTGAGTTGGAGTCTCACTCTGTCGCCCAGACTGGAGTGCAGTGGCCGCTCCCGGCCACCACAGCCTCGACCTGCTGGGCTCTGGCGATCCTTCCGCCTCAGCCTTCCAAGTAGCCGGAACTACAGG
>NW_007253977.1:325941-373720 GCF_000164805.1 Carlito syrichta
CAGCCTCCCAAGGCGCAGGATTACAGGCTGAGCCACCAAGCCCGGCTTATGCTACAATTTAAACAGTTCCAATTTCAAGACAGTTGCTCTAAAGTCAGCACAGTTATTTGCCTACAGTCTCTGCCACACCAGGCTGGGTGTAGTTTGTGCCTTAGAAATCGCACATAGCCGCCAGCATTCCCACGCGCATGCATGCTCTTGCTTTTCAAAGTTGAACATTATAATATATTTAGAACTCCACAGGTGGAAAAGAGACATGGTTAAATGTGGAAGCCACTTATTTAATATGCTCTTTTAAAAGAGATCAAAGGTTTCACAAAAAGCGTGAAAAATACATAGATTTAAGCAAATCATTTATGACCAAAAGATAGCACAAGTGAAGGCCTCGCTTCCAGGACACTGCAAGCAATGTCCCAGTGCTGCAGACCCAAGAAGAGTTCAGCAAGAAAAGTGACACTTGGTTTGATTCTTAAAGCCAAAGCGAGAATTAGGAGTCTTAAGCCAAATATACTAACTTGGGCCATGGGGCAGTGTAACTTGGATAAAGACGGTATCGTTGCCTGTGAAAGGAAACAAGAAAAAGTAGATTTTTTTCTTTTATTGATATAGTCAACTCATCTGTGTAAAAACTTATATTTATGATGAAAATGCTATTCTGTCATTCTGGTTTTAAAGAATGCTGTCACAGTTGTAATCAAAGCTCATTACTACTACTTACTTTTGAGGAGGAAAATAGTTAATATCATATTGGGAATTTTGAAGGTTTCTTTTAGATTTACTACTTCATGTCATAATAATTAAATGAAAAGCACTCATCAAAAAACAAAAACGTCCCATAATACCGGAAGGCTTTAAAAATGCATAAACCCAATTCAAGCAAAGAATTCAGTTTAACATAAAGAAATATGTCGTTTATTAAAGATCATTTTGAAAATTCAAACTTGTAAAACAAGCACTGTAATTTATTTCATTTAAGTTGAAAAATGAAAGAGAGTTTCTTACTAATATTAATATATCTTTGAAAATGTTTTTGGGGCATATATTCTCATCACAAAATAAGTAGAGCTTTGGATATTAAAACAGGCTTGAATGTGATACAGCTTTTTTCCTTTTATATTCATAAATCCTTTTTTTTTTTTAAGTCAGTAAGTATTGGGTGCCTAGACTCATTTTACATAAGAAACTCACTAATAAATTTAGGATGTTTAATTTCAATAATATTCTTTTTTTTTTTTTTGAGTTGGAGTCTCACTCTGTTGCCCACACTGGAGTGCAGTGGCCGCTCCCAGCCACCGCAGCCTCGACCTGCTGGGGATCTGGTGATCCTTCCACCTCAGCCTTCCGAGTAGCCGGAATTACAGGCGCGCGCTACCATACCCAGCTGATTTTTTGATTTATTTTAGAGATGAGGTCTCGCCAAGTTGCCCAGGCGGGTCTCAAACCCGCGGGCTCAGGCAATCCCCACCTCAGCCTCCCAAAGGCGCGGGATTACAGGCTGAGCCACTGAGCCTGGCTCAATAATATTCTTTTCTTAAAAATGAAAATAAAAAACCAAAGCTCCTAGAGCATTAAAGTAGGAAAATTGAGGAAAAAAGGCTAGATGATCTATCCTGGTTATAAATTAGTATAGTTGTTTATGTTACACTGCCTCATATTAACAACATATAGAAGAAATATGTTCAAAATAATATCCAAAAGATTAAAATAATTCCTATAAACACTAGACTGAGCTGATTTTTGAAACTTCAGACTTCTTTCTCTCAATCATTTTTTTTTTTTTTTTGGCATGAAAGGCAATCACTTCAAAAATTTGGAACATTGTTTATTCAAGCATATTTGATCAGGAGGAGGAGAATTTTACATTCCAGGTTTAACCAGCAAGGCTTCTGTAAACTCGATTGCTTGGTGCAATGGTCTTATTTCCTTGGCAGCCTCCATTTCATATAATCTGTCCCACTATCTCTTTTCCATATGTGCTGATAATTTACTGGGAACCCATGATTACTAAGTGTAGCAATCCAGCTAATTCTTTTAAATCACCTCTCAGAGATTACATCCATATTTATACTCTGAAATTACATGAGACTCTGCCTGTGCTCTGCCTGTGATTTTCTGTCCTATTAGGCACCTATTACTGAAGATCGACTGCTGGGTTGTAATAGGGAGCCAGAGGTCTGACATAATAGGAATTAAGAGAAGAGCCAGCTCTCGTGTTGACCTACTTCCCGCTTTTCTTTTCTTTTTTTCTTTCCTTCCTTCCTTCCTTTCTTTCTCTTTCTTTCTTTTCTTTTTTTTTTAAAGAGTTTTTAGTCTTTATTCCAAGGACTTTCTGGATGATTTAATAGAGTTTTGTAATCTTTTCTCTCCACTTTTCTTGAAAAGGAAATAGTCATAGCTCCTGAGATAAACCTCAACAACAGGATAGCACACTTATACAATCTAGGGATACAGTCGAAACATAGTGTTCATGCTGGTTACAACTGCAGACATGTACATACACAATTGGTACACAGAGGTAAACTCAGCTTGGATCATATTTATAGATAGCACAGTCATAGATTCATGCATTTAGTAAATTTGGAGCACTTCTCTGATTTCTTTTCTCGAGTAGCTGGGACTACAGGCATGTACCACCATGTCCGGCGAATTTTTTATATTTTTTGTAGAGATGAGGGTCTCATTATGTTGAACTCCTGGGCTCAAGCAATCCTCCTGCCTCTGCCTCCCAAAGTGTTAGGATTACAGGTGTGGGTCACCATGCCCAGTCTTTGATTTCTTACTTTATACTAGTTGCTTGGTCTCACTGCTTAGAAAATGGTATTAGAAATTGTTTGAGTTTTATATGCTCGATCAAGAAATGTATGCTAGAAATTCTTGTTAGCTAGATACTGAACACATTTATTGATAATGACTTAGGTGTGAAATCCAATTAATTACAAATATTAACTTATTAAGTACAAATCCTAGATGACAAATGGTTCTAAATCTTGTCTGTTCATTAGACTCCCCTGGGGAGTTTTTAAAGGACTACCAATGCTCAGATACCCATGCCAGTCTACTGTGGGCTAGGCCTACGTTTTTTTTTTTAAAGCTCTCCTAGGAATTCTACTGTCCAGTCAGAGCTGAAGCCACTGTTGAAGATACTCTCCAGTTTTCTGTAGAAAAAAAAGTGATATAAACAATGGATAACTCACCAGAGCCTGGTTAAGGCAAATGTGTTTGAGATGAGAAATTTATGACCTACAACAGTCTTCCTTGCAGAAAAGCCTTGCCTGCCATCTTGAAATGCTTATCATACTTTTTTCCTTGTTCAGGCTTCCCCTATGAACGGACAGAGACACAATTCCATCCAGCACACATACCAGGTCAGACCTCAAGCAGGAAGGCAGCATTGTTCCCTCTGCTGCAGCAGCAGAAACACAGCAGTGAGCTGACTGGTCTTTTCTCTCTTCTCAGCTACGGTCATTATCACCTTAAAGGTGGACCTGGCCAGGGCCTGGTGTGGAGCAGGGCTCTGAATGTCCGGGCATATGTGGTGGCCCTGAGTAGGTAGCCAGTTCCCTCCCTGTCTGTCTTTACCACAGAGCTTTCCAGGACCATTTGTACCCCTTCTGAGGCCATCTTTCTGTAAACTTATATAGGACTTGTCTTCCCACTCTTTTAGCACTTAACTATGATTCTCTTTGTACTATGATTATTTTTACTCTCTCAGTAAGACTGTAAACCTTCCTAGAGAAGTTGTGTAAGTGCTTAGCAAGGAGAAAGATATGCAAAAGATACTAGCTGAAAGAATTACAGGTTTAAAAGTAGATTACTATACTACTGTAAGAGTAAAAAGGAACCATGTAACTGACACAAAATTCTCATCAAGCCTTGCCTTCTGAAAAACTTAAACAATGGGACTTTCTGCTGCTTTGTATTGAGTGGAATGTGTTCGGTTGACATAAAACTAGCCAAGGCAGTGCTTTCCTGCCAGGCCCTGGGGGAAGCAGGATTCACTGTGGCAGCAACACAGTGGGCAGCAAGCTGGAGGCCTGGTTATCCCACAGCATGGCAGTTCTGTCAGGGCTGGAGTCCAGAGCAGAGGAGCAGACTTCTCATGCACTTGAAGTAGGGGGTGGTTTTCTATTATGCTGGTTTAAAATTTCAGTTATTTTCAGTTTTTACTAAGTGCAAAGGGAGTAGCAGTAGGAGTTTGCTTTATCATTAAGAAATTGAGGAAACCCTCAAGTCTAAGATTACAAAGTCTAACTCCTGAAATGGTGTTTTCTCCATGTCCAGCAGTGTAAGTTCATCCTGTTCTGCCACATATGAAAAGTGCTGGTTTAGAAGCTGCATTTCAGAATGAATCTTCTTTTTTTTTGAGTTGGAGTTTCACTCTGTTGCCCAGACTAGAGTGCAGTGGCACACTCCCAGCCACTGCAGCCTCGACCTGCTGGGCTCTGGCAATCCTGCCTCCGCCTTCCAAGGAGCTGGAACTACAAGTGCGTGCTACCACGCCTGGCTAATTTTTCATTTGTTGTAGAGACGAGGTCTCACCAAGTTGCCCGGATGGGTCTTGAACCCGTGGGCTCAGGCAATTCACTTGCCTCAGCCTTCCAAAGTACTGGGATTACAGGCTGAGCCACCGAGCCCAGCCCAGAATGAATCTTTTTACCTGTCGGATTAATCGTTTGAAGACTCAGCACTAGCAGAGAACTTAATGTGCTTATCTTCTGTTTTTCCACCTATTCCATTTTTAGCTACTTAAACTATAGGGAAGCAGAAGTTGCAATTGATGGCTTTCATGTGGTTTCAGTAATTCAATTATTTGAGAATCATTATGCTATAGACCTATAGCTATCTGCTCTAGGAAAAAGAAAAATCCTGCAAACAGTTAAATGTGTCAGAATAAATAATGATTTTAGGTCAGGTATACTGAAAAAGTACTGATTTCATTTTATTACTTAATTTAGGGAGTTGGCAAGTTGGGGAGAATAAATTGGAATTTTTTTACTTGGTGTCTATTTGAACTTACCAAAAATCTCTGGCAGCTTATTATGTGTATAACGTGACTCCTTCATCTGTAGTCACTAAATAAAGCCAAGTCATCATATTCTGAAGACAAATGCACACCGGGTGGTACAAAGACAAGACAGACTGCTGGGTTAACTACCAATGTGAGTGTGCTACAGGAATAAAGAAATGGGATTCTGGACCAAATCTCAAAATAATATACTGCCAAATACTTATTTGAAGCAGATTTTTAATTAGGTTTCCTCCAACCTAAGAAAATCTTAAAAATCTAATTCGGGCCCCAAGAGGCACAGAAAAAGTACTTTATCTGAAATCAGAAGGCTTATTAGCAGACTGGGATGACAGGATTTCTATGGCCTAGGTCAGTGCTTCTCCACCTCCTCCCCGTGATAATGTCATGCTGCCTCCAGAATTAGGATCTCCTATGTCAAATGTTAGGGTAGAGCATGACCAGCACATCGAGCTAAGCCAAGGGAAGAGCTTGTGAAATGGTCATGAGAGAGTTAAAGGGGCCAGGATTCACAGTTGGGCGTAATAGCAAACATGCAGGAAAGGCTGTGTGTTTTTCCATGAGTGCGAAAGCGCCACATGAAACTGACCAGAACGTTTACGGTGATCTAGACTTAAGAGGTAGTCTCTTCAGAGGGCGAGGGCTGAGCTGTACAGCTGGCAGCCACCAGCCACACGTGATTATGGCGTATCTGACTGTGGCTTCTTCGAATTGAGATGTGCTATAAGTGCAAGGTGCACACTGGATTTTAAAGATCTAGGACAAAAAGGGAATGTAAACTATCTCAATAATAAACTTTTATATTGGTTTCATGTTGAAATGACGATATATTTTATATGCTGGGTTAAATAGAAAATACTATTAAAATTATTTTGCTTCTGCTAATGTGCTGCTAGACATGTAAAGCTATCCACGTGGCTCATGTTATATCCCGATAGGACAGTGCAGGTCTAGCAGCAAGAGCAGGATGAGCAATCGTGTGCAGTCTGTGAGATGTGGATGGCTGTGCTGAGAACCACAGGCGGTGACTAGCACGGTGCCACGAGGTATCATTGACTAGACTAAGGAAGGGTCAAGCAGGAGTTTAAATTCGACACACTGCTAATTTAAGCCCTGCAGAATTTGGTGAGGAGCATATCTGAAAAGCCTGGGGCCAGCAGTGTTCTGAACTTTGGAATATTGCATCATACTCACTGATTTAGCTTCCCTAATCTTGAAATCTGAATCCTCCAATGAGCATTTCCTTTGAGCATCATGTTGGCCCTCAAAATGTTTCAGATTTTAGAGTATTCTGGATTTCGGATTTTTGGATTGGGGATATTCAACCTGTATAATAATTTAGGAGGCAGCATTTAAAACATAGACTGACGGCTGGGCGCAGTGATTCAAGCCTATAATCCCAGCACTTTGGGAGGCCAAGGCGAGAAGATTGCCTGAGCTCGTGGATTCGAGACCAAACTGGGCAACATGGTAAGACCTCGTCTCTACAATAAATCAAAAAATTAACTGGGTGTGGTAGTGTGTGCCTGTTCCGGCTACTTGGAGGGCTGAGTTGGAAGGATCACCCGAGCCCAGCAGGTCGAAGCTGCGGTGGCCAGGAGTATGCCACTGCACTCCAGCCTGGGTGACAGAGTAAGACTCCAACTCAAAAACAAAAACAAAAAACAAAAAAACAATGGACTGATGTACTCTGCAGATTTTAAGAATGATCTTGGTTTCCTCTGGATATGAAGGATGCATTTGAAATGCTCAGATGAAGTTTTAATTACCAATTTTACCACCAGGCCTTTCAGTAAAGTATAATAAATTTAAGAGGACTGTCCTAGCAGCTTTTTTTTTTTTTTTTTTAAAACTGTAAGTTGCTGGAGTTTAGAATTTGTCTTACACTTCTATAATGACATCTTTTGAAATGGTATCAGACTTATCGGCATAGCCACACACAAATAAAAATCACAAGAGATTCTTCTTTACCATTAATCGTTAGCATATAGGATACTAGCAAATGCCTTAATGCTATGAAAAGTTTAGCACCTACTTGAGTGAAAAGGGCTCGAATGATCCGAATCAAACACGCTGCAAACATCGGTGGCACTGGATGCACCAGATGCAGGAGGCGGCGTTAGCGGTGTCCTCGGCGAGTTTGGTGCAGACGCTGTGCTTTCTGTTTCACTTTCGGGGATCCTGCTGTAGCTGATTTTCCTTGGCTCCTGCTGCAGAGGTGTGGGGTGCCTCATGGTACCTGGTCTCGGGTTTGATGGACGAACACCAGGAGATTTTAGGGGATAGCTATATTTTTTTGGCTGTAGACATACCAAAAGAAACACAATACTTAAAACACCGTAGAAGAAGTGTTTCTATAAGTGCCTGGTAAAATGTAACCCATATCTAGGAGAATCATAAATCACTAATGACAATGTAATGATTCAAGTGAAAGTATCTAAGTTAAAGCATTAACATTTCATGTTACCAAAGCCTTGGGTATCTAAATTGTTAAGAAATACATTTTCTTCTTTCTTCTTTCTTCTTTTTTTGAGTCAGAGCCTCACTCTCACTCTGTCACCCAGGCTGGAATGTAGCTCATGGCTACTGCAGCCTCCACCTGCTAGGCTCAGGCGATCCTTCTGCCTCAGTTTTCCAAGTCTGGAACTACATGCATGCGCCATCACGCCTGGCTACATTTTTCATTTATTGTAGAGACGAGATCTCGCCGAATTGCCCAGGGTGGTCTCGAACCCCTGGGCTCAGGCAGTTCTCTTGCCTCCACCTCTCAAAGTGCTGGGATTACAGGTATGAGCCACCATGCCTGGTGGGGATACATTTCTTTAAGTAACTGAGTTTTAATCCTACAGATACCAGAGTATTTGTTATTTTAATATTTTGGGAAGAAATTTTTTCTAACATGTATATTTCCCTGGCTTTTAAAACAGTGTAAATTACTGTGTCTTACTATGCTGTAATACAGCGATGCCATTAGGACCATTTGAGCTATTCACCCATACATTAAATTGCCTGAGTTTTCATTTCTGTGTGGATGTTGATTTTATGACATTTTCCTTGCAGAATAATCATTTCTCAGTGATATCAGTGTGCCTCATTGAAGCAGACCTATTTCCAATTTTCTGTCTTTAATACCACTTACTAAAAAGTATTTTAGGGCTTGAGAAATTTTCTTGTAAGGCAACTGCATATACTTTAGCTCACAGACATTATAAGGTTTATCTTGGCTCCTTAGAAGCCATTTACGTTTACTTTCTGACTTATTTTATTTTTTTAAGAGGCAAAGTCTTACTCTGTCACCAAGGCTAGAGTGCAGTGGCACAATCATAGTTCACTGTAGCCTACGTACCACACCTGGCTTTGACTTTCTTATGGATAAGAAAGAACACGGATCAGTAAGATGATGATTCTTACATAAATTCTGCCAGGTACCGACAAGTAATAAAAAACAATGGAAGCTGAACACAGTGGCTCACACCTGTAATCCTAGCACTTTGGGAGGCTGAGGCAAGAGGATCTTTTGAGCTCAGGAGTTCAAGACCAGCCTGGGCAATATAGTGAGACGTTGTCTCTACAAAAAAAAATCAAGAAGTCAGTTGGGTATGGTGGCGCACATCTGTAGTCCTAGCTTCTTGGGAGGCTAAGGTGAGAAGATCACTTGAGCCCAGTAGTTCGAGGCTGCAGTGAGCCATGATTGTGTCACTGCATTCCAGTCTGGGTGACAGAGTGAGACTCCTCTGACATAACAACAACAACAGCAACAACGGGAACATGATTTTCCTAAAGAAAGTGGCACTAGCCACACTTGATATATGATGGCTCATGATTCATGGTTCAAAGATCTAATAAGCCACTACTTTAAAAAACTCACCAATAAACAGATTCATTATATGAATCAGTATAGAATCATTACAGTTTTTGTCCTGAAAATACTGTTTAACAGCTTTTTGGGTAAAACCAAAAACAATAAAAAACATTATTTGCTCAATTTTATCATCTGTCATATCAGAATTTATTCAAATTAATATTAACCTTTATTTATTTGGAACCAAGTGGGATATTCCTGGGCATATATATTAAACACTTTTTCATTACTTTTTTTTTGAGTCAGAGTCTCATTGTCACCCAGGCTGGAGTGCAGAGGCATGATCATAGTTCACTGCAGCCTCGACCTCCTGCGCTCAGGTGATTTTTCCACCTCGGCTTCCTGAGTAGCTGGGACTACAGGTGTGCACCACCATGCCTGGCTAATTTTATGATTTTTTATAGAGACGAGGTCTCACTGTTTTGCCCCGGCTGGTCTCAAACTCCCGGGCTCAAGCAGTCCTCCTGTCTCAGCCTCCCAGAGTGCTGGGATTACAGGCATGAGCCACCACATCCAGCCTTTCTCGCTACTTTCAACCATCACATGCACACTTCATCCCAGAATGCATATATAGAAAACTCATCTTTATAACACATATGGCAGTAATGACATCACCAGATGCACATGGCAATTACAAAAAGTATATGAATGTAAAAGAAATATAAATATATGAACACTTACAAATCTTGGGAGAGGCTTAGGGTTTCGTGGTTCTATTTCTAGGGATTTGTTGAAAAGATAATCTGTAAATTCTTTTTCCATGCTATTTCCCATTGGATTCAAGTTTTCAAAGAACCTCTAAAATAAATACAAAGAAATAATTATTAATGTTAAATATAAATTCAGTTTGAAATTGATGGAAATAATTTAAGAAAAACAGTTAACCAAAGAAAATTTGGATTATTTATTTTAAGCTTTATTTTCCTTTTTCCCCCTACAAAATAAACTCTCCTTTAAACCTATTCAGAAATAGATGTCTTTAACTAATTGGACTTACTTTGATGTCTGATTCTACGCGTAAACAGTAAGGCTGGTTTTGGTACTGCTGGATCTCTCCGGTTATCTCTGCTACTTTCCTTCTCTTGCTAAAGTTTATAAGCTCTTTTCCATGTCTTTTTAGGACCTCAGGGTTGCCTTCTTCTGTTTTCAAGATATTAGTGAGATAAATTCCTAAAATAGATAATGAAATTATTTCAAGGATAAAGAAGGAGAGAGCCAGCTTTTCCTTCCCATTAACTGTGGGCGTATTCCACTGTACTATCTTAGTCACTGTCAGCAAAGACAAGGCTCAGGTTCCCACACTATGAAAAACAACAAGCTAAGGAAAGAGCAAGGGGAAGATTCTTGTGTCAAATTCTTCTGTGAAAGACTTACATTTTACAAATATCCAAGAAAAAGGGAGACCAAGTTTAATGAAGTTAATAGATTTTTAAGGAAGAATCATCGTATCTCCAGACTCCTTAAACCACTATGCTATTTAACATAAATCATAGTTTTGTTAAAGGGACTTCAAGAGCAACTCTGTCACTAGTGACACATGTTTTTAGCAAACCAGGAAAATGCTCAGCTCGGAGGGTCACACCTTCTTCTTACTCATAGTCTTTGGAACCCAGAAGAGCCCATCCAGATTTGCAGATCAGAGGCAGTGCTACCTGGATAGGCCCGCTCATGGAGCGTGGAGGGTTTTGCGAGCCTGTCAGACTGAGGGCTGCGTATGAGTTGCATGTATTCTGGTCTTCAGTTGACCTAGTGGCAACCTGGGATTCGGGTTCCCAACCCCATCACTGCAGGCTGTGTGCTGGATGAGAAGGAACGCAGGGACAGGGGCTTGGGTTCTCAGACTGCCCTCCGGTGCCAGGAGCACTTGAGCTCCTTTTCATCCTACCACAGAGCTTCCAGAGTCGGCTGTGCCCGCTCTACGTGTGTGATCTTGGCACATGCTTAGTCTCTCTGTGCCTCAGTGTTCTCTGGAAAATGAGGACAGGACAGTTGCTTTGAGAGGCAAATGAGTAAATTCATGTGCAGGCTTGGAGTAGGGCCTGACAAAAGGAAGCAGTCCTTAACTGTGGTGGTGACTATTGCTGCTGCTGTTACATCTTGCCCAATACTCTTAGGCTTCTGCTTTTCCCCCCAAAGTACTGCCTGTGATGCTCTGGGGGAAAAGGGCATGTGAATATCTGAGTTCATTCCCTCAAAGCACAAGCACTGAATCCCTACATATGCCAAGCACTGCCTTAGGTACTGCAGATAAACCTGGGAAAGACCTTCCAGGCCAGAGCTCAGGGAGTCCTTGGCCTCAAGGTGTCCTGCGCTCTGAATTGTGGGCTCCTGCAGTACAGCTTGGTAAGTGCTATGTCAGGAGGTGTACTATCAGTAGTCATGCTGAGATGCTCTGGAGCACAAAGGAGTCCTAACTCTGCCTTGAGCTCACAGGACTGGAAACAGTATCACAGATGAGGTGGTGCTGAGGATAAGTCTAAAAAAATGCAAAGTTTACAGTATAGAATGAGGTGGAGGGTGTTCTAAGTAAGCAGAGCAGCATGTGTGAAGGCGCTGACACAACGGTAAAGCTGGAAAGGTCCACTTGGAGATGATATGCTGTGTGGTGTGGCTGGACCTCAGGGTTTGGTGTGTGGGGTGGAGGAAGAGGGGCAGGCTGTGAGGGAAGACACAGGAAGCACAAGCACTGAATCCCTGCATATGCCAAGCACTGCCTTAGGTACTGAGATAAACCTGGGAAAGACCTTCCAGGCCGGAGCGGGTCTAAATGCTTCTGTGGTAGAGGCATTCTTTTGAGTATTAGATTTTTTTTGGCCACATCCTTGAAAAGATAAAATGACTCAAGTCAGTCTTGAACAAATCCGCAGTAATGAAATATGACTGAGATCAATGCCTGTTTGGTATTAAAAAGCATCCAGGTATTGAGTACATTAGTTCCCTGGCTGTTTCTCAGCACCAAGGCAATTCACAGGATAGTTATTGCATGTTCCAATAAGCACAGGTTCTTCTGTTTTTTACATCTGCCTGCCACTGGATTCTGTGACTTTTGGCCAATTATACTCTTCTCTATACAAGCTCATGATCCACTTAGCTCTTGATCCACTTCCGTCTGACAAGCTAGTCCATAAGGGTATCACATTCACACTGCCCAAATCAACTATCCATTTGGTCAGGCACTGATGGCCTACCTGTGATGAGTCTGTGGGCATTAGCATATGGATGGGGTCATGAAGTGCCTTTTAAAAAATAGCTGAGCTTTTATCAAGGAGGTAATTAGAGGATTATAAGCATCTTTGCATTCTAGAAGGATTCCTCTAATTGTACCGTGAAGCCAGTTTCAAGGAGTTAAGTCCAGAAGCAGGAAGAGCAGTTATTAGGGAAATGGTAGTCCTGGTGAGAGGAAAGGGCTTCCCCAGGGGTCTGTGGGAATAGAGGGAAAGGGTAGACTCCCCAAGAACTGATGACCTGGCTTGGGGAGGAGATGGGGGCAGCGGGAAGGAAGACACTCAGCTTTGTGCTTGGGTACAAAGTGATGGTGAACAGGTGATGGTGAGATGACTGACACTGGGAACACAGGGGAATAATAAGGTTATGGGACGCCATATTGTGAAAAGCACACTTGAGTGAGGTTATGAAAATACTTACAAGTAGGATTTTGGGGCAGTCCAGGATAACACTTGGAAGTTGTTTTTTGCCCTTAGCTGATGGCTAATTAAAAGAACTGACCACAACAGAGATGTCCAAGCTTTGTTGATCTTACATCACATCATAAAAAGTGTTTAAACATACACCTTCCTTCCCTCTACACACATACACAATTTTTGAATAAAATGGAGTGTGTGTGTATATATAAATATGAATATGTAGTAGAGACTTGAGTGTTATATGCTAAAGCTTCTTTTTAAACAGAAGCAGGTCTAGTTATTCCTGACTCCAATGGCTCATCTGACATTCCCTGCTCTGGAGGTATCTTTTCTCGGGGAAGGGGTGGTAGAGCATAATGACACAGATAATGGCAAAGGGTCAGGTCCCTGTGGTACCTTTCTAGCCTTCCCAGGACAGACTGGCTGCTCAGGGTTCTGGGTTCCCACAGCATTCTGTCCACATTTCTCCAGTCCAGTGTTGCACGTGCCACACAATACTGTAATTTATTTTTCTGCTTTTCAAGGGAGCAGAAGTTATGGAACTGTGTCTTGCTTGTCTGTTCTCAGCACCTAGCCCTGGGTATAGCACCAAGAGGCATCGACAGGTGTGCTGTTTTGAATGAATATAGCAGCATATTGTTTTAAAATAGAAGAGAGACATTTGAAAGGTAGACCAGGAAGTGAGTCAATTCTAAACTAGCTGGAAAGCAAGAGTGGAGATGAGACCATTTATAAAAATCAGAGGCAGACACAAGATCAAAGCTGTGCAAGAAGAAAGAGCAAAGCCACTGCTGTAGGTCTGGATGCCCGTGCAGATGACACGCTTGACTAAGGGACATTCTTTTGCCTTAGAGGTAAGGTCAGTTTGCCCACATATCTGTCCTACCGATGAGCAGATCATCTTAGAGTATGGAGAAAAATTGGGATGTAGACTAGAAGTCTGGCAGAGCTCTGAAGGAGAAACTGTCCTACTTTTATTCTGTGAGCGGTAGCAGTGTCAGCAAAAGACTTGAATAAGAATTCTGTAAGATAGCAGAGGAAGTAAAAGCGTCAGCTGCTACTCCTGGTCCTCCCCCATAGAAGGGTTTTGAAAAGCAGGATCCAGAGTTAAAGAATCGGGAAGGATTTCTATACATTACCATACAGACAGGATGGATTTTAGAAGCAGCAACAACATCTGGCTCTACTCACTGGGTCAGGGTCAGAGCCATAAAAGGTGGCCTGACTAACTTCAGGGGCTGATAACCTTTAGCCTGAGCATGGCAATGCTCTTCCTAGTGCAGCAGAACTGACCAGGGACAGGAATAGATAGCCTGCTCTAAAGGGCAGTGGCTCAATAACCAGGAAGATGAGAGAAGGGGTAGGAAGGCTGGCAGGGGGGATATCTGTGTACCTGTCAAACTACGCACACGTGCTTGTGTTCATCACTGAATCACACAGCTCACCTTAAAACTCCTTATTGAGTCATATTCTAAATATGGGCCTGAAACTTCCCTTTTCACTTAAGAACAAGTTATGAAGATCAGTTATATTAAGTTTCTCAGGGTCTGAGTGAGTAGAGAGTTCATTTGATGACTAAATCCCCAAGGGTCAGAGTGACGGGATAGCAGAGACAAACAGTGAGGCCAGGTGTGGCCTCTGCGGCTTCTTTCCATCTTTGAGTACCCGAGACCGCTGGATTCATGTGTGGCATGACAGTATGCTCAGTGAGCACAGTGACTGTGTATTTTCCGCTTTCTAAGCACCTGACATAGGCCTGGTACTTACTTGGTACACAAGAAGTATCTGCTGACAGATGGAATGAAGTGAACATCAGCCCTACCCAGATCCTTCCCAGCTCCCATGTATGAGAGCGGGTATCACAGTCACCACATTTAGGAACAAACACACAGGCGGAAGTATTTTTACCATAAAGAGAAAATTAAGTGGACTCAATATTTTTGCCAAGAGCTTGGGGGGGGGGAGGAGAAAATCCTCAGAAAAACTAGAAATCAATAATGATTTAAAAAGTAATATATGACAAGAAACCCCCATAAGATCAGCAGAGCATAATTAAAGATCTTATGTTTTTGAAGAAAAAAGCAAATTAAAGTAAAACAAATAAGTAAACATAGAAATGATAAAGATATATTGCAAATGTCGTAATTAAAAAACATGTTTATAGATGTAACTGAATGCTAGTATTTTTTAAATAATGAAATAAAACAATTCTGTAGCAAAGAATATACTTTCTTAACATGATAAAAAGCATCTAATTTAAGTAAGTAGGAAAATTATATCTATCTCTGCTGACTAAGTTTAAAACAGAGCTGCTTATTTATTTATTTATTATTATTTTTTTTTGAGTTGGAGTCTCACTCTGTCGCCCAGACTGGAGTGCAGTGGTTGCTCCCGGTCACCACAGCCTCGACCTGGTGGGCTCCGGCGATCCTTCCACCTCAGCCTCCCAAGTAGCCGGAACTACAGGCGCGTGCTACCACACCCGGCTGATTTTTTTATTTATTGCAAGCAGCAGAGCTGCTTATTTTTACCATTATTTTTTAAGCCTTGTTTGGGAAGTTAATGACCAATTCTGTAAGGCATAACACGGAAATAAGGTCAAAGGAAGATACACTATCATTATTTGTAGAAACGGTTAAACATTTAGAGAATCCAAGGAAATTAAACATTCTTGAAATTAAGGGTAACTGAATGAATACCATTCAAACTAAATATATCTGGGGAAAGAAATAAGGGGAAATGCTAGATACCATATGTGTTCCTCCAAATTAGTTGATAGATGATGCCAGTTGTATCTGGGGGCAGGCCTCCCAGACTTATAAAATTCATTTGGAACAATAAACAGACACAATTGTCAAAGAAAATACTGGAGGAACTCTACAGAGCCAACTTCAGAGCAAGGCTTCTCTGCCTCAGCACCCCTGACCTTCTGTCGAAGGAACCGTCCTTCACTGCAGGCTGCCAGCGGCATCTCTGTCCTGGACTCGTGAAGTGCCCACAGCACCATCCCATCTAGAACATTGCTAAATGTTCCCTGGGGCATGAAAATGACCCTCAACTGAGAATTGCTGATTATAAAGTGACAGCCATTAAAAGCGTGGCACTGGTATAAAAGGCTTCTATGAATATAAAAACCCAAGTAAGTATATATATATATATGTATATATATATCTATCTAGGGGTTGCCCAAGATGAAAATAGAAAATGAAATGTATGTATTGGACTTGATCTTAATAAGGCCTAATAGAGAAAAATTCTGAGGAGATTCAGGTGCTAAATTTTGTTAAATAAGTATTTTCTGCTGGTATGTTACACGTGTAATCACTCATTTAATGAAATTAATGTCTTGTTTTATGCAATAAAAATCAGAAATACTTACCAAAGAAAGGCACACATGGTGGATTAATAGACCTGAGTTTTGCCAAATATTTCTTATAATGATCTTCACTCAATTCATGAGCTTCTTCTAAAATTTTCTTTTGGCGACTTGGTATTTGCTACAAGAACAAAAATATTTGGGAGGCCTAAATGTACAAACAGAATCAACAGTCTTGCCAAGAATACCAGGCTAACCATAAGGATGAAACAGTATTAATTTGATTCTACAACTGTAATACAGCTTGAAAGAAACTTTCTTCATAGACCCCAGTACAGACAGAGTGAGTGAGAGACAGAGAGCACACGTGCGTGAGAGAGAGAGAGAGAGAGATCTAGTTTATCTTGCCATTCCTAGGATAATTATTTGAGCATTTAATTGTACATTACATTCCAAATTAAATGCTCAGTTTTTTTCTTTTTTAACTTAGGCTGAGACCTGTAAATGGGAATGCCCAATTTTAAAAACACAACTAGTTCATTACAAAATTTGGTTAATTCCATCTGTTGAAAAGACAGACGAGACATTTAAAAATTAAAGATCATAATTGTTAATACCCTAATTTTTATAATAGAGAATGAAAGTTCATTTTAAAAACATATGAACAAACCTACCTCAAATGTGTGGTCTAGTCTGTAAACAGGTGATGAGTTCATGGCACTGACAACCTCAAGGACACCATTAAAGTTGTTCAGCTCTTGAAAGACTTGTAGAATCTCAATTATTCGACTCACCACAGCTACTCTTTCTTCTAAATTTTCAGTTTCAACAATACATCTGGGAATCAAAAGCAAAAAAGATTTGAGTTTTTCCAATATAGCTATGGTTTGAAGAATTTAGTAAATAAGATAACATGGATATGGGGGGCAGTGGCTGTAGTGTAACCACAGCACATCCATTTAGAGGGACAGGTAGACAGAAGGAGATGAAAGATAAGGCGATGCCTCCAGTCGGGCGGGCTGTCCCTCCCTGCTACAGCCAACTGTATTTGTTCCTACTGTATTTGGTGCATCTTGTATCAGCAGCAGAATTAACTGATGAGGCTAATATCGTTGAATGTGTGTAACTCTCTGTGATGTGGGTGTGTTCTAGAGGAATCTATACTAGAATCCAAGAATCCCATTGCTTCTTATTCTTCATCTAATTGCAAGATTTTAGTGACAAATGCTTAATTTCTCTCATATTTAGAAATAATTGGCTACTTTCCAGGTACACCTCTTAAGAAAAGCACTAAGTATTAAAAAGTCAATTAAAGTATTTTTACCATTATAAATAAAATGTATACTACTTAGGAAAAAAAGTCAGTGAAAACAAAAGTACTTTACATTTAAATACCAAGAATCCTTGAAATATACTGTGTGTGTATGTGTGTGTGTGATATCCTAGTAAATAGCTAAAAAGAAAGCATGCTAAGTTCAAAAAAGAATTCTTTAGTGAGCACTTACTGTTTCTAGTATTTGAGAAATTTTTAAATTTACTAATCACTTTTGTTGAAAAAATAACTTCCGCATACTGAAATGTAGTTAACTGGCTAAGGAAGAAATCTGGAAGCAATATGTAGGAAGCTAATTCTAAAAGTTTACTTTCTAGAGGCATGTTAAGTTTAAGAACATCAGTAGAAGGCCATCCTCGCTTCCTGTGCCTTGGAATGCTGCTTGTCATGAAGGAATTGCTGTCCGGTCTTATCCAACATTTTAGCTCAGCTTCCAGTCATTCCCTTACATCACTGGTCATTTCTTCTGATAATCCCAATAAGATCTCTGGAAATCTCATATTGCCTTTATAAAATATTAGTCATATTGTCTTTACTCAGAAAAAATGTGACCACTACACAAAACTCTAATCTCTGCCCCCAACTATACAACTGCATTGAAATTCTGGACTTCTGGCATGATAGTGAGATTCTTCCCTGAGTGAAACCAGTGAAGATTATGTTAAAAAACACTTAAAGTCTCTGGTAATGGCCCTGAGAGCAGGTGGCCAATGTGGAAACACCTGTTCAGGAAAATCTACAGGAATGCGTAAGAGAGGGAGAGTCTGTGGCATCTGAGCCAGGACTATTCCCGCCCTCGTCTCTCCAGCTCAGTAGGGTAAACTGAGAATCCACTCCAGATTCCTGTAGCCAGAGCTCCCAGCTGGGGGCTTTCCTTCCAGGACAGGACTCTGGATTCCTCATCTCGCCCTTGCCAAACTCTCACTTCAGGGATGGAGACTCCACCTAGGGTGTGATGTGTTGCAAATACTGAAAAAGCAGCCCTTCCTCTGCAGTGGTTCCACGCCAGAGGAGGCAGGTAGGAAGACCTCAGAGCCCCGTCACCTGCCATCTACTCCCACTTCCAACCACCACCCCTCACCCCCTCCACTGTTCAGCTCCTAGAGCAGGAATGTCCTGCAGAGAGAAGCTTGCCATTGTCCCCAGCCCCAGAGCCCTGTTTCAAACAGACGGCTCCAATCTCTTATTTGCAACAGAGTGTGAAGTTTAAACCTAAGGGTGCTTGCAGGAGCAGTGAAGGCTGTAATAAGAGCCCTCCTGGATTCAGAAACCAGTCCTGCAAAGGCACCACAATTTGATTGGATTATTTTGTGTGGCCATTTATGCTGCCAGGGAATTGCTGAAAACAACAGAGCAATCAGCCAGTAATTAGTGGACTTCAACAGTTGGGTGTGTGTGGTCAGGGAAGGAATGGATGTGAACCCTATTAGTACCACTGCCTTCTCAGGGTAACTGGGCATACCCAAACCTGCATCTCTCTGAGTTAACATACCAGCTTAATTGTGTGTGTGTGTGTGTGTGTGTGTGTGTGTATGTGTATGGGGGCAGGAACTTCACGAAAATCATCCAATTAGTCAATGAAAGAATAAACAAGTAAGTAACAATAACAAGCCCTGGAAACTGGGGTGGAGAGTGGGACCAGAACTCAGAGTTGCTACAATGTATTATCTAATATGCCACATTTTCAACAAAAATAATGAGGAATGCAAGGAAAAAGGAAAGTATGACCTATATGCTGGGAAAAAAGCAGGGACAGAAACTGCCTGTGAGGGCAACCAGAAGACAGAGTTAACCAAAAAAGATTTTGCAGTAGCCAGTCCGTAGAACTACAGGAAAGCAGATAAAGAAGGAAGGTATTGATGACAATGTGCATCCAAGAAAGAATATCTTTGAAGAGATAGAAACTAGAAAAAGGAACCAAATGGAAATCCTGGAATTGAAAAGTATAGTAAAGTATACTGAAATTTAAAAAGTAGGTTTGAAACGACAGAAGAAAAATCTAGTTAACTTGAAGGTAGAGCGACTGTTCAAAAATGAAGGCAAAATAAAGATTTTCCCAGATAAACACTGAAAGAATGTGTTGATAGCTGACCCACCATAGAGGGTCACCAAAGGACCCTCTTCAGGCTGAAAGTAGGTAATCCCAGGGAGTAACCTGAATTAACACAAAAAGCATCAGTGAAGGTAATTATAGAATTATAAAAGACACCATAAATGCATATAAATGCATATTTTTTCTTGTTTCTACTCTTACCTGATTTAAAAAGTAACTGTATAAAATAATATAAATGTACTGTTGGGCTTATACATAGAAATGTAATATATGTGTAATATATTGCCAATAAGCACAAAGGAGATGGGTGAGACCAAAGCTGCAACGGGCTAAGAGGATGATGGCAAGATAACAATTGTAACAATGTATGTTTGATTTGTATCATTAATTAGGTGTAAATATGTATTACAATAATATCACTAACAGGGAGAAAGGGAATAGAGCTATACAGGAGTAACATTTCTATATATCACTGGAATTAAGAAATTATAAATCTGAACCTGATTCTCAAGATGTATTTGGTAAACCCTAAGACAATCACTAACAGAACCTCAAAAAAAATAATTAGTGAATTTAAAATGCTGCATTAGAAAAGCACTGTCATTTTCACTCAATGAAAAACATTCACTTCAAAAGAAGGAAGGATCAGAGGAACAAAGAGACATTAGAGAAACAGAAATAAAACTGCACTGAAATTCATAACAGCTGATGAGGAATATAAGAATGCTAGGAGTACTTACTTCTCAAACCACAGAGTAAGATTAGTGGTGTGTCTGATCATTTTCAGAAGATTAGGAGAATTAATTTCTTTGTCTTCTTTTGTCCACACACTTCCAACTAATTCTGACGGCTGTACAGCTCTAAAACCATCAAGACACAATGCTACATGATACGTCTTCCTCTAGTATAGACACTGTTTTATTAAGGACATGAGATACATAAAAACTAAACTTCTATGTAACTTTCCTTTTATATCAACAGAAAGGTTTATGAAAACAAAGTATAGCAATAAAATTATAATTATGTATCTTTTCTACAGATATTTTTAACAACTATTTTATGGATATATCGGTATACTTTATTGCTTTTATAGTAGCATTTTGCTTTGGGCAAGGCTGAGATTTCTCCATAATATATTTCCTAGCACTTATAAATATTATTTATTAGCTGGGCTTAGTGGCTCAGCCTGTAATCCCACACTTTGGAAGGCTGAGGTGAGTGTTATTGCCTGAGTCTGTGGGCTTGAGACCTGCCTGGGCAACTTGGCGAGACCTAATCTCTACAGTAAATTAAAAAAAAATTAGCCGGGCATGGTAGCGCACGCCTGTAGTTGCAGCTACTTGGAAGGCTGAGGAAGAAGGATCGCTGGAGCCCAGCAGGTCGAGGCTGCGGTGGCCGGGAGCGTGCCGCTGCACTCCAGTCTGGGCCACAGAGTGAGACTCCAACTCAAAAAAAAAAAAAAATAAAAATAAATAAATAAATAAATATTATTAATTAGGGTAACAAAGTAATCATTCACATAATAATATCTGTTATAATATCAGTGCAAAGAGGGCACAGTAATCAATGCAATTCATAAATCTCTAATTATTTACATGTTTGTCTAAAGGAAAGGAGAAAAATACCCTACCACCAGAGGATCCTGGGAAATAAATAAAATAGATTCTAACACAATAATTGTTAGACATGTGACGACCTTTGGTGGAAGGAGATCCATAAATTTAGCTCCTTTTCTCATTTAATTATTTAAAAATACATAATTTAGTTTGAGATTCTAAATAGTCCTCATTTAAAACAAGAAACAGACATTTTTGAGACAGTAGTTACATCAACGTGGAATGATTAAAAAAAGCTATAACTGGTCATGATTTAAGTTCACAACAACAGCGGTAGCGAACAGTTACTAAGCCTTACTCTGTGCTAGGCAAAGTTCTAACCACTGCACATGGACTGACCACTGGAAACCTCAAGCAGCCCCAAGAGGAGATTCTAGCATTAGCCCCATTTGACTCTTGAGGAAACCAATAGGCAGAAGAATAAAAGTTGCACCAGGAGGTCAACACTGCTCCAGTATACCAAGCCAGCATCTGAGCCTCACTTCACCAGCTTGGGTGACCACAGAAAGAGAGAAGGCATAAATTTGGACAGAGCTAGGGGGACTGAGGGTGTGAAAGAACAGGACTGCCTGCCAGGCCTTATTACTAAATGCTTTATGTAATAATCACATGTATATATTAGGACAGACCTTTAAGGCAGAAACTAGAATTTCATTTTAAACATTATCTGTCTTGAAATGATTTTTCAGTTTGAATGTCAAATTACATACCGGTATAGATCGGATTCAAGTAAAGTGAGTTGTCGAGCAATTTCTATGGGGTGTAAGGTGAGCAGGTCAAAAGTCTCTACATGCCCAGGTCTGCTTATGTGCCACTCAACTGTGGGAGGCGAACTCTGAAATGTGATATTATGACCTGGTCCATTGTCTCTTGCCATTTTTTTCCTCTGGATTATCTTAGTTATGGATTCAACCCATTTCTTCATTGCTTTACCTGAAATACATTATATTTTAAATGACATTTAAATATTCTTTATTTAATATTTTATATTTTTAAGTGGCTTAAAATCACAAGTGATACCTGAGTATATCTCTGCTATAACGAGTTCAAGTGATCAAAATGAAAAACCCAAGTTCTCCTTTACCATCTTCCCATCCCCATCCCAATCTCATTCTTACTCATGTGAGTAACCATGGTTGATAGTTTGGAATGTATTCTTCCAGAACCTTTCTAAATAAAATTATAAAGTAATTTATTTGTAGAGATTTTCCACCTCTACTGTTCTGAACTTTATTTCAAAAGATTTATAAGGCTAAATCATACACATTCATTATTAACCTAATTAACGTTTCATGTTATAAACCAGGCAGTGTCAGAGGACTCATTCCTTCATGTGAGTGTGAGTTTTGATGTGGCTCTGTTTTGAACCATACGTGAAAGTACCATTATTCAACGCTTTATTTTCTGGTTCTCATTTAGGATGCACAATGGCAATAAAAACAGACAAGTGTAAAGACTTGGCTTAAATTGAGGCTTTTTTCTAATCAACTCTAAAATAATCAGTAAGTTGATTTACTAAATGAAAATACATTAGGCCAAAAGGGTGACTACTGAGCAGTCTTTAGGTCTAAATGTTGTTTGATGAAAATTTTTAACTTTTTCAAATGGTTTTGCTGGTGCTATTTATAACCATCTTTTTACAACGTGAGCAATAATGATCAGTTGATGGTAATTGGTAATTTTATTATCTATAAAAGTAGGCACTTAAAAAACCATACCTCTTACTGTTCCAATAAATTCCTCCATTCGTTGCAAAAGATCTGCATCTCTTTCAAAATCATAGAAGTGGTGCTCTACCCAGTGCCGACACACATTTAATACTCTATGGCATTAACACAGAATTGAATTACTTAGGAACTCAAACATAAATGTTTATCACAATGAGTGCACAAATAAAAACAGAATAATGCTAACCAAATTAAATAATCTTGCCACGTGCCTAACACTCTCAAAATTCTGTGTTAATTAAGACTTATAAAATGATATCTGATAATTACTCTTATTTAATTCAATTTCTTCACTTGTTACCTCCTCCTTGCTTGCGAGAGGTCCTTATATGCTTCAACTTTGAAACAGAAGTTCATTAAAGACTTGTTTACTTCACTTATTTATTTAATGCTTACCGCAGTTGTACAGGTTGTATATATTCTTTTCTAAATCTTTTTAGTTCTGCACTCAAGGGTTGATCTCCATTTTCTATAGCTATGCGATCAGCTTCTGTTGGCTCAGGCTCTGGAATTTCAAACCTAACATAAAATAGAATACATTAATGGAAATACTAATTATAACAAATTATACAAATAGAAAACCACAAACCTTTTCATAAGTCAGCAAAATCAAAAGAACACTGTAAAAAAATTACTAAGAATATACACATCAGTGAAAACAAGTGAGACTTCTATAACATAAAAGCTAATAAAATTATTTTAAAATTTTAAAAAGAAATTAGTACTTGGCCAATATAGATAACTAACGAGAAATATAATAAAGAATACTTGCAAATTCTAAAAATAAATGTGACTGTAACGTTATGGCACTGATGTTCATTTCTGGTTTGTAGAATTACTCTAAATCAGCTAACACAATAATTTGTAAGGGTAGTACTAAAAAGTTGACCACTCTTCATGTGGATGCATGAAACACTTTGCTTGATGTCAGTATCTGTTCATCAGCAAGCTCCACTGTACTCAATATGAGGTATATTTGAAAACTTCTGTTTAGAACATCTAAATCATCAAAACTTAAATTTCCATAGTCCAAATTATACATTTCTACATAGATCTTTAACTTGATTAATTCTATAAATTTGAAATTTCAAATATTGAGTTTTTATGTACAAAAAAGAATACCTGTTTTTGTATTTAAATAATGAAAGCTAACATATTATTGTAAAATAATCATCTAAGAGACATTTTATTTATTGAAAAAGAACTCATAAACTATAATTTAAAGCTCATCTAACATATTTCTGAGAAGCATAAGATCTCTTTTTAAAAATAAGGAATTTAAATATTTTTAAATGGACAGACCTTTCTATTATAAGACTCAGTAGTTCTTGAGGTTTGCAAAAGGATCTGTATGTTGTAAGAAATGTCCGAACGAAATTGGGATCTAAGAAAAAAAAGGAAAAAATATTAAAGTCTTTGATTCAGAATGATTAAAGCTGTTATATTTTCAAAAGAGACTAAATAAATAGTTCATTTAGAAAGTCCTAAAATGCTTTGACAGGTAGAATGCTTGTGGATTTTGCAGTGTACTGCTGGCTTTTGTTCTTCCTATATTAGTGGCAAAAACATTGATATTAAAGCTTGACATCAACTTAGTTCTTGCCCTCTGCATACTCTGACCAGCTAGTCTTAAACTCATCATCGTCCACAGGAGAGTGCAGGCAAGAAAGGCAAAGGCCGAGCAGGCTCCACGGGCTCCAGGGTCTCAGAGTATCACCCAGAGGTTTACCTCCCTGGTAAAGAGAAAGGCCATGGTAATAATCCATTACTCTTCCTGACATCCATATTACTTTATCCAGATTTTTTTTTTTCAGTTGGAGTCTTACTCTGTCGCCCAGACTGGAGTGCAGTGGCCGCTCCCGGCCACCGCAGCCTTGACCTGCTGGGCTCTGGCGATCCTTCCGCCTCAGCCTTCCAAGTAGCTGGAACAACAGGCATGCGCTAGCACACCCGGCTAATTTTTTGATTTATTGTAGAGATGAGGTCTCGCCAAGTTGCCCAGGCGGGTCTCGAACCCACGGGCTCAGGCAGTCCACTCACCTCAGCCTCCCAAAGCGCGGGATTATAGGCTGAGCCATCGAGCCCGGCCAGTTATCCAGATTTTTAAAAATCATGTTAACAGAGCATACAACTAGAAACTGGGTCTATGAAATTAAAAAGGTTTAAAATTATTTTATTTGCTAGAGATCTTTCAGCTTCTAAACATGTTTACAAATAGTTATAAGCTATTAAAACTATTAAATGTGTTAGAATATGTTGGATTGGTCCTATTCCCAACTTTTAATTCCTTTTATTTCAAGTAGTTACAATGAACAGGAGTCTCCAACCCCCTGCATGAAGTAACACAGGAGGCTGACTGAGTGTGATCACTTCCCCAAGCCTGGCCTACTGCTGTCACCAGCACAAGAGACCTGGGCTGTCGTCTTGTGCATAAAGAGGAAGAAAGGCATCTCCCACAATTAAAAACAAAACAAAACAAAACAAAAACAATGCCCACATCTTACATCTAACTCAAATTTTACCAAGGCCCACATTTAATTGTAAGAGTCTTTAAAAGACAGAGGGGAAAATTCACTAACTTGAGTGTTTTACTGGGAGCATTCTTTTCCTGTTTATGTTATGGATTGGTAAACTGTAATTTAATGGTAAATTCATTGAGGGAAGCAAATTCCTTTATTTTTGCTAGGCTACACACTGTGGGTTAAAGTATTATAAGAAGTACAGTGTCTTTTATTAGGATTTAGTAAAATCAGAATGTGTTTGGATAATGCTTATTTAGGCTGACTCTGATTAAGAACCACCTGGAATTTAGCCATAAAACATTTATGATACAGTAACTTTTTCCCCAAAAAGAAAATTCATGGATTTATCATAAAACAGAACTCTATTCCCAGTCTGTTGGTGTATGTGGTAAAGGTAATGAATGAACTTAAATATCGGGCAACCTTGAATTTAAATTTATAATACCTTTTTAAGTTAAACAAAAATTTACAAAACAAAAATAGATTGATTTTAAATGCCCCATCACCTTTAGCTTTATACTTTCTGAGGCTAGAGTGGGTTACTGTAAAAGTAATTTAAATACATATAATCTTTAATAATTTCCTCTCTGTTGGTATTTTATTGTTTGTCTTCAGTTCCAGAGTTCCTCAAAAGTTAAAGACTAATGTCTCATCCAGAAGAAAAGATATTAAAACAGAAGGCTGTACAAGATTTTAAAACAGAGATTTTTATCGGTTTCATCACAGTCCTCCCTTTCAAGAATCTTCTTCCTGTTCTGCAAATCTATTTGTAAGGTGAGGCTACTGAAACAGCATGTTTAGGAAGCAGACGCAGTGGCCCCTATAGAGATGCTGAGCCGTCGCTGTCACACACCCTCAGCAGTGCTCCAGGCATACCTGAGCTGTGTTCTGAATTTAGGGTCTCCCCCACCCCATTTTAAAAGAAAAGTTTAAAATCAGCACCCATCCAGATCCGCTTCTCAGATGCCACTTAAGTCAGACTAAAAAGTTGTGGGATATCAAAGGTACTTTTGAATTAAAAGACAGAATAAAGCAAGTTCTAAGCGAATTAAAGTATGTTTTAAGAAAACTGTGGCTATTTTTAAAGGCAGGCTGTTTTAAAGTGGACTTTTTAATCTCACTAAGCCAAAGCTGCTGGCCATTTCAGTGTTGTAGAAAGAAACTGATTCTAGTGCTGGGAAAACTATGACATGCCTCGGTGCCATAGTCAAAGGGATCCCATTAATTTCTGACTCCTGTTACATAACATTCTCAAAGAACTATCTCAGTTTATTGCATATGATTTCTGTGAGGTGTGTAGGGCAGCAACAGAAGTAGCCGAGACTTATCCAGGGTCACACAGTTGAGGGCAGAGATGGAGCCAGAGCCTAGATCGTGGGACCCTGATTTGCATTCTTTTCTGCCATATCATGTAGTCTCCCTGGATCAAAGGAACCTTTAAGGTTTCCACAATTGTGAGATAGAAACATAAAGAACCGATACATGAGTTACATAATCACCACTGAAATTTACACCAACAGTTAATACAGAATATAGCTGTAACTGCTAATCTTGGTTAAAGGCACCAGAAATTCACTGAAAAAGTAGCAGTCTAACCGTGATTCTGTAGCTCCTGATAAGCCTTCTTCCAGATTTTAGGAAGTAGAGCTGTACCTTCCTGTACACTGTATTCAGAAGAGGAGTTTCTGGTGCTGGCAGTGAAATAAACACTCCCACAACTACCTCTGTTGTATTAGGTTCTAGAGTGACTCAAGTTTAAGTTGTTTTTGGCTTGATCGGAAGTAAGAGCAATCTTGCCAAAAACAAAAAGAAAACAGCAGAAACTAAAAATAAACCAAGAAAATTTGGCAAAATTTTAAGTACTTTCAAAATAAAATCTTTAAGGCTACATATATTCCCAGACTTGTATTAATCTATATAGACTCTATTTTGAGTCTAAAGGAATGAAAAATTGTATAATACATATATTTTAAATTTTATCCAGAAACATACATATCCCAGAAGCTATTTTTATTTCTATTGCATTAATTTTTCTGTTTCAATGACTGTAACATATACCACATCACACTAGCCTCTGGAGACATTTATCTATTGATGATGTAAAGGACTAAGATAACTTGATATACAAAATACCCAGCAGTAAGGACAGGTTATGTAATTTTGTAAGGGGACAAAGTACTTACTTCCGCCTATCAGGCAATGATATAAGCTAAGTTTTATACTGCATCTGTTAGTTGTGGAGCAATTACCTATATTCTAAAACCACGTTTCAGAGACAGATGGAAGGCAAACACAAAATCAAAGGCCAGGCTGGGTGTGGTTTTAAAACATAAACATGAACAAACAATTGTTTGAGAGGACGTAAAAAATAGCCTGTTTGATATTCTCCTCTGATTATCACTAGCTTCCAAGTGGTAAACAAAAAGTTCTCCACAACATTCTTTCTCAAACATAACACCCTGATGGATTTCAACATGAGCAACAACAAAAACTTGTTCTACAGTTTGTCTCCACCCCATCATTATCAGTAACATTACTCTGCTACTCAACCCCCAAATCCTTGCCCAAAGATTTTTCACCATAGTCACCAGCTACTTCATTTCTCCTCAACACAAGCTCTCTGTACAAATACCTTCCAACTCTACTATCAAGTCTCTAGCCTAGGTCTAGGTAATTTAAAACATGAGTTGCAGTTATTATTTTCTGCTGGTGTTCTAGCTGCCTGTCTCCCTCACTGTAAAATCATTCTTTGATATTCTTCTGCACAATTCTTCAAAATTTTAGGAACTCAGAATATACCTACATTAGTGTTCAGAATGTAACATTAGATTTGAGGTTTTGTCAAAAAATAAAATTATGACCAGTATCTATCCTTTGTGTCTATTTTCGTTGACACTTGACATCTGGCAAAGTCAATCAGATTTGTGAAATATTAATTGCATAAAAAGTTATTTATGTAAAGAACACCCCTCCCCCAACCACTATAGTAAAACACTGCTAATCAGGATGTCTGTTCATGTGATAATTCTCCCTTTAATACAGCCATTTAAAAAGCTACAAGAAACAATAAGCTGCTCAACAAGGATTTATAAACAATCACTCTTGAATTCCTTAAAAAAGGAAACAGACGCTATGCTGACGCACAAATGTTAAAAAAAAGTCTGAAGAGTTTAAAAATAGAACAGTACTGCCCTATAGATCAAAAATTATTCAAAAGATTTTTTAAAAATTGTTAAAGCACCCAAACTGAGCTTATATAGGACACAAACTCAAAAGAAATCTAAAGCAGGTTTTTGAGAATATTCTACATGAAGACATAAAATTGCAGTAAATACTTTTAAAGAGAACTATCTCTGGCTTAAGTTTTTAAAGTACCATCATCTGTAAAAGACAAATTTTTAAGTACCATCATCTGTAAAGGAGAAATTCACCATGCACGAGAGACACCCTTTCCCCACACTTCAATATGCGAAGCCTTTATTTTCTATAAAACGTCAATTCGCAAGTATTATCCTTACTTCAAGGTGATCTCACTTTTCTCCCTTAGACTACCAAACTGGACAAATCACCCTCCAGTCATTTCTCTACCGATGTTGTTTCAGGTCTCAATAGCTATTTGTACTTTATTGCCCATAACTACTCTGCAGCAAAAGTGAAATGCCTACTTTTAACTCATTTTCTTTGTGCACCCTGCTTTGTGCTTTACGTAAAGAAACGGTCTCTTCATATCATTGCCAGATTTAGAATGATCTGTTCAACTGGGTAATTTTTCCCCTAGTATTTGAGATAAATCAAGTTAACCGATTTCTAATTTTAAAATGTCTTTCTAGAAAGCTTTTCTTTTACAGAGCAAAGTATACCAATAAATAAACTACTGATGGGGTTTTGTCAAAAACTAAAATGATGACCTAGCTGTACACTAAAATCTATACATTACAATGAAAGTGTACTTATAGTTAAAATTTTCCTATTACCTATTTCAACAAGAAAAAACAATTACTCTGACTATATCTTCATAATAGATCCATGCTTACCAAGAAATGAACAAACCATTTATATTACTGGCAGTTCAAACCAAGGAAGTAATTCCCTTTATTTTTATTATTTAACACATAATTAAAAAATTATGTCACATTCTATTAACAAAAAAATCACCCTGAGTCAGTGTAACATGGTGAAGAATACACTCTATCAAGTCAAGAAACCTAATTTCAAATCCTTTTTCTGAAATTAACAGAAATAAAATTCATGGCAAATCATATATCCTTCAGGGGCCTTGGGTGAAAGTGAAAGTTTACACATCTCTTACACTAGAGATCTTTAGCTCCGTTTTGTATATTACTGTTAAAACCCTTGAGGGATAAAGTTGGCTGAAGCCACAGTGAAGTCTGAATTAAATAAGGGTCAACTAAGTTCTCTTCTGTTTTTATGATAATGTCTGACCAAACCACAATAATCTAAAAGATGTCTGTAAGGGGTGTCTCATACTATGTTATTAAATTTTCTCATGTATTATACCTAGTGTCTTTTATTAGCTTTTGTTTCGGTGTAAGCCCCTACCTATTCCTGTATGTTCTCCAATAAATGTACATACTAACCAACCAACCAAATCCCAAATCCCGTTTTTCTTTGGGGAGGCTGGAGAAAGAAGAGCAGACCGGTATTTCCTAAAGCAAATGGTCACCTGACCCATTGCCATCCCAGCAAGGACTCAGAAGTCCATTTTGGCCGTAAGAGGCCTTAAAAATAACTGCTTTCACATTTTACAAGTTCATAGATGGCCTATTAAAAACACATTCTATGTTGCCAGAAATAAGTTCAATAACAGACCTTATGGAACAGCCCAGATAAGCTAGTAGTTAACTCTAATTTGTGTATACTGTAAACCACAAATCAGAAAGCTTGTACAGTCCAGTCTCACCAGTACTATATTTATGACATTAGAATACTCAATTAAGATATTCAGTTAAACTTCAAAAGAAGGCAGAAAAGAAAAATGTCAAAAACGCAGCCCAACACTGGCATTTTATTTCTCAAGAAATTACTGGAAATAATTTTACTTAAAAAAAGAAAAAGCTAAATAATCTCATCAATTTAAACTTCACTGCACTTAACTTTGGCCCTATAAACTCTATAAATCTTGAAATTTAAGTGTTTAATATTAATTATAAGTAAAAGCAAAGTTTTATTATACTCAGAAACTAAAAAATGATATAAAGAGAGCAACTATCAGAAATAACTAATGAAACATCTAGACAAAAGTTAGCATTGTGCACATCAAGGAAAGAAAACTGCCAAGACTACAGAAAACTATCAGCTTATTCAAGTGAAGTGTGCTTGAAAATGTCACTCAAAAAAATAAACAAAAGACATAGTTCCCCAGAAAAGAAATATTTAATTGTAGTTTTGCAATTGCCTATTTATAAATTAATTTTGTGAAATATAGCAGTTTAAAGAAAATTACCTTTAACAATCAATGTATAGAAAAAACTATTTTAGCATCTTGGAATTTTAAAATGCTCTACAACCCAAGTATGTCACTAATGTGTGACAGTAAACACTTAAACTTTGTCTTCTTTAGTGGCTGCCACTTATAATGCTCTATGGGGGAAAAAAATGAAAACTTCTGTCTCACAAACACATATAAAAATCTAAGGATTAATTTTACTCTCAAAAGTCTAAGAACCCAAAACAAAGGTATTTAAGATGAAATGGTAACAGCTTCAAATGCTTATATTATAAAAATCTTACGAATCTTCCAGTAACTTAAAAACCAGGATAATGTGGCAAAAAGAGATCGTTTATGACCTTAAAAATACCTTAAGAAGTAGCAAAGAAATAACTATTTTGCAACCACAAATTTTTGGTAGTTTAATAAAACTGGTAGATCATACTAATTACTGAAAATTGTACCTCTCAAAAACAGCTTTGTATGTAAAAAAAGATAACTTATCTACTTTTCACATAAAATACTAACTTATTTAAATTTCCTGTACTTTCATTTTTTAATTTTTGGGTCAGTAAAATGAATACACTGATTACAGAAGTTTCTAGGTGAAAAACTATAATAAAACTGGAATCCTTGGCTTGCAGAATTGCTACACTTAATAGGTTTAGGAATGGAAACTGAAAAGAAGCAATGCTGTGTAGATCTGTACTACCAGCAGAATTTTGGTGATGAATGCACATTAACATTTTTACTTATTTTATAATTTCTGTAATGGAAAGAGAAGAAAGAAAAAAGAAAAAGCAGGAAAACAAAAGCAAAAACAAAAAACAACTTTTTAGACCGCAATAATGATGACTTGTTGCTAACTTTAGTTTCTGTTGCTTTGTAACTGGGTACATTTTGTCAAGTGACCTCATTTTCTCATCTGTTACTGACTGTAAGGTTAAAAATAACTTATGTAAATATGGTAGAAAAAGTACAAAATTCCAAAGAAGTATAAAGTGGTGGTATTTTTAGCCAAAGAAAACGCACCCTAATCACACAGAGGTCTTTGGTTGTTAGTTTGTCTTTTGTTTGGGGCACAATAGCCCGGGCAGCAAAGAATACCAGTTTGAAGCAGAAAACAAAAGCGACAGGCAGCCTGCCTGGTCCTTCTTACCTGCGTACATATGGTATGTGAGCCTCTCTATCAGTTTAACAACAGTTCCTGCTTTGATGATTGGAATCCCAGCCTTGGGCTGCACGTTCTCCTCAAATATGATATTCTCTTCAGAGTCAGGCTCTGCAAATCTATACACATCGGCACCAGGCAGCCTCATCTGCTCCTCCTTCTCTTCCTGAAGCATTGTTACATCAAGCATCCTCTCCAATGTACTTCGGTACTGTAAAGATATCAATGCTGCCATCCAATTGTTTTTCTCTTCAGCTGACTTGGCAGAAAATATAACACTATTTTCATCTTTTAAAATTATTTCGAAAGCATGCTTGTATTCATTGGTGTCATCTTTATCATTAATTTGTACCTTTCGCATAAAAAACTTTTCTTTAAGACGATATTCTGCATTGCTAGCACCAGGAAGTCTTGGCTGCCCATGATTTGATTTACAGCAAATCATTAAGCCATCAAAGAGAAATATGTGTCTCTCGTGCTTGGCTCCTACACGTGTAAGAGTTCCTTCCATTATGAACTCATTGCAACACTGTCCAATGTCTTTTCCCTCCCAGCCATCGATATTCTTCTGAATCTCGTTCATTTTCTTGATTGCTAGTTGCTTCCCCTTCATTTGCTGACTGTAAAACCGACATGCAGACTCGCTGGGATAAAGGGAAAGACACGATTAGTACACAGATGTCAGGGAAGCTGGAGTTCTACTAAATATTTAGAATGACAAATATTTAAAAAGTAGCCTAACACAATTTTAAAAATTAATTTAAAAGATTAAGTTATTTAGAAGTGTTTAAATGGAGAAGATCCAAAGCCTAAAACATGCAGCACATATTATAATTAGGAAAGTGGAAGCAATGTTATCTGAATTAATGCCTCAAGTCATATCATCCCTAAAATAAAGGACACTAGTCGTTTTACTTCAATTGAAAAATGATGCTGACATAAATCTACCCAGTACATTTTATTCTATCACTCCTTTAGCTTACCAGTTGACTCTCAGGAGGTCTTGTGTGGGAGTATGCAAGGAAAATGCACAAATATGAAAGGTTTTTCAAACAATAACAATTCTCTTGGCTTTGATGTCACTTCCTCTGAAAGACCAGGCTTGTCACTAAAACTATTTTCTTCATTGTTTACTTGAGGAGGGAACTGGGATCCCTGAATTTATACCACAATATTCAAGGTGAAAAGAAGGATATTTTAAAAAGTGAAAATATTCACCTCAGTCTTCGTTTTGCAAGACTTTTAGAACATATTTTTTCCATGCCACTCTGAACATTAAGCAAAGCTGTTATTGCTTGTTTTAAACATTCCTTGTCTTCTTGATCTTCACTTTTTTCTTCTAACTGCTGTAAAGCCAAAATGACAAATCTGAAGTAGCAGGACAGTTTAGGACAAAATAATAAGCTCACTTTATTTAAGGATAAAAATAACATTCAACAACTCTTTCTACTACAATAAAAATTTTAAATGTGTCGTAAAATATATTATTCTTTTTAAAAGTGGTTTTTCTTTGTGTATTGCCATCCAAATTAATATGCACCAGTTTTCCATGTAAGAAAACAAGAGTAGCGGTGTTAAAAGATGGGTATACCTTGTGCCAGGTGGTAATGTGCAGTTTCTCAAGGTGCACATTCCTGAAAACAAATGAGGGGCATAAACTGTCGACCACAGGACCAGGCACAGCACTAAGCATGCAGACGAGGGACTTCTTAAAGCATGGAATTTGGTCTTAGGTTTCTGATCCCTTTGTTGTTGTTGTAGGGTATTGGGAGGATAAGGAAGATGAATACACAGAGAAGGCTGCCATATAGTGGAGAGGAATTTCAAACACAAAACCTAGGATCACGTTTTGATTCTACTTCTCTGTGTGACCTCGGGGCAAGTTACTTCATCACTGAGCCTGACTTTTCCCATTGACAAATGAGGCTTATGAAAAGCCCACCCTACCTGCTTTAAGGGCTTGGTATTAAAAATCAAAGCACTTTGTAAATGGTAACACACAATGTAAGTGTAAGCTGTTTTCTTTGTAGTTCTGCTACAAAATTAATGACAGTGGCATGAAGAACTTTGTGTCCACGTTAAGCCTGTGAGTAAAGCTAGCAGTATAAATTCAAGCACGTTTTCCTTTAGTGGCAAATATCTATCTATGCAGACAGAAAGTCTGTGCTTAATAAGAACTAAGTCATCAATAACTACTAATTGTCAACACAATAAGGTGGTTGTGATTCAAGCAAGCAACAGAGGTTTGAGTGACAATAATTCAGTAACCCAAACCTTCTAACCCTGTTTCTGGCTACCAAAAAGGGAAAAGTTAACTAATAACATTTTATCAATAGCACTTTCATGCTACTATTTAAGAAAACCTACTCTATACCATTAAGGAAAAGATTTGAGAAATAAAACCATAAAATATTCAGAGTGATTTGTAAAGACATTTACTTTTCAGTGAGTTTCATTATTCATTAGTATGTTAGTACTTTAAGGATTTTATGTTCTTGAGAAGTATTCCTTAAAGGACAGCAACACATTCCTTTCTGTTTCAACAGATAAAAATTAGTTATGCGCATATACACACGTACTGATGACCTGTGAAAAGTAAACAGATTTCTTACTTAGTGTTCTAAACCATCTTTTTTTTTGAGTTGGAGTCTCACTCTGTCGCCCAGACTGGAGTGCGGTGGCCGCTCCTGGCCACCACAGCCTCGACCTGCTGGGCTCCGGCGATCCTTCCACCTCAGCCTTCCAAGTAGCTGGAATTACAGGCATGCGCTACCACGCCCGGCTGATTTTTTGATTTATTGTAGAGATGAGGTCTCGCTGCCCAGGCGGGTCTCGAACCCATGGGCTCAGGCAATCCACTCACCTCAGCCTCCCAAAGGTGAGGGATTACAGGCTGAGCCACCGAGCCTGGCTTAAACCATCTTTTTTTAAAAAAAGTTTTACTTAAAGTATTTTAATGTTCAAAAATTCCAAAAATAGTAAATACTGTATTGTAATGTCTATTTAATGCTTAGCTTTTATTATCCAGATTTAATTCACCACACTTTCCATTAGAGGCACAGTCTGCATTGTTAGAAAAATATTAAGTCTCAATTGTAGCAAGTATGAGAAAAACCTATTCATGATAATTCCCAACATAAAAAGGCTATTAATAAAGAAAAGACTATTTCCCAAAGGAGACAAGACTTTTAAAATACATACATTTTAAAAATATTCAAATACTTTTTATTCATAGTATCACTCTTCACTATGGCCAGCTAGAATAAAGCAAGCCAATGCTTGGGTGTTTGTAAAGAAAGATACTAGGTATTTCTTAGTGAACATTACTGGAGACAGAATGCTAGACTCCAGGTAGTCTCTCAAAGTACCTTCCATCTTTACCATTCGAAACTATTTGCCTCTCACATGGCAGAAATTTTGGAGACATATAAAATACACCATTAATATTGTTAAGTTTAGGCTTTGAAGGCACCAGATAATCTACCTAACATTGAAAACTATTTATATTAAGAAAAGGCAAATTCAATGAAAGCATCACTGAAGAATGAAGTACTTCACTGAGTTGTTTCAGAATTTAATCACTCACAAATAAAGATCAGAGAGATTAAAGTCAATAAGATACAACACAATTTTTCAGGCTTAAAGAATCAACATCAATAGGTAGTAGAATATTGAGCCCTTGATGTTTTGTCCTTGATATTTTTCATATTATTAATTCAGGCAAACATACCCAATGTCATACAATACACACAAATCTAGTACACATAAAAAGAATTATAAAAGAAAAAATCCATCTGGGCATGCCTTTGATTTTCAATTCTAAATGTTTCAAGTCTCTTAGTCACTGTAGCATTTTTTGCATACAGAATGTACCAGTATCTCAAAAATATTAATATTTTAAAAACCACAAACTCAAAGTATATTTCAAGCCCAGAAAACTTTCCTGATGAATTAATTTTTAAATGTCATTTTTACCTTCATAGCATCTAAAATAAATTTCAGTATAATAAATGATGCTATAAGCATTTGCTTCTTCTTTTACCTAACATAGCTGATTTAAACTGGGCACTACAGAATAATCCTAGCTAACTACCATCAAAGGTGTAGCATACTGTTGCTACAGAAACAAAGAGGTAGCAACTAGTGTGCAAACGAGACTCTACAACGTAGCATCTTCTTATTACCAATGTGATATGCAATACCATGTTTTTCATGGGTGTCTATTTAATAACACTGTGCAACAGCAACAATTAAATTTTACAAATGCATTTTATTTAAAGTTTTAAAAATTATGAAGTCCTGAGATTATATTGCCATTATGAAATTGTATTTAAACTCATATAGGGGATCATTCTAAAGCAGAATGGAATATGCTCTAGATCTAGAGATGATAAGCTTTATATTTTCACAAGGAAGAAGCCACTTTTACCCGTGAATATTTTTTTGGGTCTCTGAGAAATAAGTAAAGGGGCAGTATAGTCAATATGGCATTTTGCATGTCCAGAGGAAGCCCTGGGAGACACATGGAGGGAGTTACCTGGGGAAACAAGTAAGGAGCTGTGGAAAGAAAAGGATACAGTGAATGCAGGGGACACAGTGGTATCCGGAATAACAACGCTCAAGATTGTTTTATACATAAAATAAATTGTTGTACCCAATGCAGTTCCTATACGCTTAATTCATTCACAAACATATAATGGCTTCCATTTGTTCAAACAAGGCAACTCTTGAATTCAGTTTTTATTTTTAGAAATTAATTTTCCCCAGCTTGACGTTGTATAAAATGCCATTTACTAGATGGCACAGACAGGCAGAACCACCACCCAATACTCCCGACTCTCAGTCCAGTGACCTTTTCACTACAGTACCCAAATAACTAAAATGATCTTTCATTTTTTTTAAAGTAGGATTTATTAAGAAGAAAGAAAAACTCCCATAGTGGGAGGGGACCCGAGGGGGTTGCCCCATTTTGTTTTGTTTTGTTTTTTCTTTTGAGTCTTACTCTGTCACCCAGGCTGGAGTGCAGTAGCACAATAATAGCTCACTGCAGCCTTGAACTTCTGGGCTCAAGCGATCCTTCAGCCTCAGCCTCCCAAGTAGCTGAGACTACAGGCACACATCACCATACTTGCCTGTGTTTTTTGTTTTGTGTAGAGAGAGGGTCTTGCTGTGTTGTGCATGCTGGTTGCAAACTCCTGGCCTCAAGTAATCCATCTCACCCTCCCAGAGCGCTGGGATTAAAGGTGTGAGCCACCATGTCTGGACTAAAATGGTTTTTTAAAACCTAATTAGAAATTATTTACTAAATAAAACCTTTTTCACTACACAGGTACATCACAAAGCACAAGAATGACAAAATGTATAGTCAAGAAATATACATTATAATTGTCCAAGTCAGGATATAAGAATAAAGATCTGTATTTATCTTAAATACCGTATACACATAAAAAGCTCATCATCAAATGAGAGAACACAAGCAAAGATCAGGTTCACGTTTCAGTTTTGGAATGGTTATTTGTATACTGTTTGATGAGAAACTATAGCAGATTACAAAGTGGAAAACTCAGTCAAAGAGTAAACTTGACTTACTAGCCCTCTTAGCAAGTGTATGGAATATTATCCAAATTACTCCAGAAACAATTAACCAACTGCTCAGTAATACAAGCCGTCTGCACCTGACTCTTTGCCACACCATCGTTTAAACATTCCATTACAGACTGAGAAGAAGGCAATGGCACTCAAACAAATGAATTCTTCTTCTGTGATAGCAGCACATCTAAAAGGTGTGAGTAGAGAAGGTGAAATTCTTAACTAAAACAAGAGTTGAAGCCTGAAACTTAAAACAGGAAATTAAACCAAAAAAAGTTAGGATATCTCATTTATAAAAACACCTTTTAAAACCATCTCTTAGTTTTTCTTCTTCTTCTTCTTCTTTTTTTTTTTGAGTCAGGGTCTCATTCTGTTGCTCAGACTGGAGTGCAGTGGCCCCATCATGGCTCACTGTAGTCCTGACCCTTTGGGATCAGGCGATCCTTCTGTCTTAGCTTCCTGAGTAGCCATGACTACAGGTGTGCACCACCATGCCTGGTTAATTTTCTGATTTTTTTTGTAGAGATGAGGGCTCACACTCTGGGCTCAAGCAATCCTTCTACCTCAGCCTTCCAAAGTTCTGGAATTACAGGCGTGAGTCACCATGCCTGGTCTTTTCTGTTCTTATCAGAGAAAAACTTACTATCAGTGCCCCTCATAGCAGTTTAGTGGGCTTAAAATTAAAAACTAGAGTAAGACAACAGTCATCTATTTATTTACAATGGCTCCTGTAGTTCACCATCCTGTTTAACTTTTGACACGCAACATCTACGGTCAGAGCCGATGAGCCCATGGTTTCTGGGTAAGAATTTCTAACTTTAGAAAGCTGGTTCAAGGGAATGGATGCTAGACAGACCCATGTTGGGTTTATTTTTATGATACGCAATAAGAGATTTGTTTTCTAAATCTCTTATTGCTGGTGTTGGGACATCAGTTCATTTACAGTATAAAAAATGGTCTGAATAATGATTTAAAATAAAATGGATGGAGAACATGAAAGTAGATGCTATCTGGAGTAGAGGACACGTTACACTAGCTAGCTCCAAGCTGTGGACAAACAGCAAACCAAAGCCATTAACCACTGACCACGAGATGGTTTAGTAGGGGTCTGCAGACATGTTTTTACAGAGTTTTTGGCATACTATGTGAAAACCACTAGTGGGTGTTTAAAGTATGTCATATACTGCAGTTCATATTTGTCTTTTCCAATTAGTTTTATGTAACATTAAGAAAGAGACTACTTTGTGAGGAAAAAAAATCTACTTTTGACTTAAAAAAAAAAAAAATCAGAATCTCACTGTCACCCAGGCAGGAGTGCAGTGGCATGCTCACAGCTACTGCAGCCTTGACCTACTGGCCTCAGGAAATCCTTCTGCCTCAGTCTTCCAAGTAGCTGGAAGGCATGCGCCACCACACCCAGCTAATTTTTTGATTTATTGTAGAGATGAGGTCTCACCAACCTCAAATCCCTGGGCGCAGGCAATTCTCTTGCTTCTGTCTCCCAAACTGTTAGGACTACAGGTATGAGCCACCATACCTGGCCTGCTTTTGACATTTCTTAGTTCTTGACCCTGTTAAGGTTTTCTACCCTTGTTGTACCTCAGTTCTACATTTTTATATTTAATCCTTTCCCATACTTCCTGTACTCAAGTATCTGGGGCTGAAATTTTTGTAATATCTGTAATGTAATGTTAGCAAGAAACCCAGGGGAAAGAGTTAAGGACTGGTCTCTAAGTCAGTCTAGAACACACAACCCAGGAATATTAGACAAATTAATGCTACATTTTAACATCTAGCAAGAGTCTAACCGTGTGCACAGTCAGATTAATCTTCAGCTTTTTTCTGAAATAAAGCTTGTGATCAAGATAAACATTCCAATGTTGTCATAAATTACCATAAATTGCAAGATTTATTATTGCATTGGTTCTTAATTTAATCTTTCTAAAAATGCATGTTTGTTATGTGTTAAAATTAAACCTGAACATGTTTTCTCTCAATTATTTTGCTAATCTTGTACTTTTTATTATGAATGAAACCAAATTGTGGAGATTTTAAGTGTTAAATTTCCGATTATTTTTTCATTTAAGAGAAAGCATACATAATAACCCTATCCCCAACTATACATACCTAGTCTTATTCACATAATTTAGTAATTTTATATTTCTATAAGTTTTTACCTGCCTATAATTAGTCTATCTGAAAAATACTACAGTTGTTGGCTTTTCACTAGATTTGTATAGAACTGAAGTTAAATTGTAAAATCTAAGATCAGGATGGCATGATAATTTAATTGATCTAAAATAAAAAAGATAAACAAAAATTAAAAAAGACAGCCAGTGTATACATTGTAGAATCAGAAAAACAAAATATAATTTTTATAGTATACCAAGAACTAATTGTTATGGGTTGAATTGTGTTACCCTCAAAAGATATATTATAAGTCCTAATCCCTGGTACCTATGTCTGTGAGCTCTTTTGGAAATAGGACGTTTACAGATGTAATCAAGTTGAGATGAGGTCATCTTGGACTAGGGTAAGCATGAAATCCACTGACTCGGTATCTTTATAAGAGAAAGGAAAGGGAAGTTTGGATGCAGACACATAGAGAAGAATGTGAAGAACCTGATGTGAAGACGGAGGAAAGACTGGAGTGATGGTGGCTCCAACCCAGGATCCCAGGGGGCCACCAGGCATGAGGAAGTGGCTGTGGGTTCTTCCTGAGCCTCTGGAGGAAGAACAGCCCTGCCCACTCCCGGGTTTCAGATGCTGCCACAGTCTGCAAGAGGCTAGGTTTCTGTGTGTTTTTTAAAGCCACTCTGTCTGTGGTATTTTGCTATGGCAGTCTTAGGACACTAATGTGCTAATGTATACACAACAACACAGATTTCAACCTGATTTTTAAAAATCGAGGGAACTAGCATACTAGAAAGAACAGGTAACTCTCTAGGAAATTAACTAGTTCAGAGTCATCCTGGATGATTTTTTTCTAATGTGTGTCTGGATATTTCTTGGGGGAGAGAAAATCATATATCTAAGGAACAAAGAAAAACATTAATATTTTTGATGAACCAAACATGTACTGATTTGCTAACTTCAAAATACTCATCAGTGTATTTACTTAGCCCCAAGGAACAAGGCTAAAGCAAATTAAATGTCACATAGAAAATCACTTTATTGAAGCAATATGGTTTTCAAGGACATAAAGGACATTCTTTTACTTCAAAAGAAAATGAACTTTTAAATTTCATCAAAAGACCCAAAGGTTTGACTGCTAACTTAAACTGCTGAAAGAAAGTATTTTTTCAGTTTCAGTAGCATTAAAGTCTTATACCATTTTAATAATTTATGTTTAAATTGACAAGTAAAATGGTATATTTATGGTTATGGTATACAATAGGATCTCTTGAGCTATGTGTACCTTGTGGAATGGCTAAGTCAAACTGTTTAACATATGTGTTACCTCACATACTTTTTTCCTGTAAGAATACTTAAAATCTAATCTTTTGGCAATTTTCAAGTATATAAAGTATTGTTAACTGTAGTCACCACGATGTAAATAGGGTCTCTTGGACTTACACCTCCTGACTGCCTGAAATGTTGTGTGCTTTGACCAACATTTCCCCAATCCCCCATCCTCCAGCCTCTGGTGACCACGATTTTGCTGCTATGACAAGACAGACAATAGAAATGGGACAAGTTCTAGAAAGAGGTGAGGAGAAAGTAAGGTGCTCAGTGAAAAGGTCAACCCAGGAAACCACGAAAAACTTCCAAGAGAAACCAACATCAAACAAGCCCTTTGGATTTCCCAGATGAAAAGGAAGGATAGAAAGGGGGTGGGGAGGACCTGCAAATAAGTGGCATATCCAGGGCTGCCGTAAAGCATCAGGTGGCCAAGACCCAGGCTGAGAGAAGAAGTGAGAAAGCTGCAGGGAAGCCAAAGAACTTAGATGTGTGACACAGGTGGGAAGGAGCCAGCTGCACATGGCTTTTTCTTTTTCCCCCAAATGGACCAAAGAGTCACTGGCTTGCTTTAAATTAGTTTTTTCAACTTTTAAGCTTTTACAAGCGTAATCTACCAGGTGAGGGTGGTAGGGTGGAAACTCAAATGTGAGGCTCTACTTTGGACCAGAGTAGGCTCGTCAAGGCTTGCAGACTTTTGGAATTTTTATCTCTATTTCCCCCTGTATTCTTCTGTTTAACCTTGGCTGTCACCATCAGACAGACATAGCGTGAGGACTCTTCCTGCATCTGTGGAGGAACCCGCAGCAGACAGGAACTGCTCAGGTGTATGAAACAGATGCAGAAGCACACATTTCAAATGGGGAGTTCTAGGAGACACAGCTCATACAAGGAAGGTGCCAGTTCTGAGGCATGAGACGTGGAGGCCCTGAACCAAGGACCCGTCAGGAAGAAGGGGCACAATGGCCGGATTCCAGAGTGGCTTCTGGAATCCAGTCACGAGCATCTGGTAATGAGTGGGAGGGAAGGGAAGAATCAGGGATGACATAGTGGCTTCTGGTGAGGGGACCTGAGCCATGAAGGTATGCAGTGCAGGAAGATGACAGAGTTGGGCAGGCAGGGTGGCAGCAGTGATGGAGGAAGGGAGTAAAATGTGAAGTTGAAGAGAACTGCACGATCAGAGGAAAATCTGCAGTGATGACAACACTGTCTGGTGACCTTCTTACTATATGTGATATACTTTTGCATCCAGTATCTTGGTTGACAGGACAACCCAGCAATGAGAGCATTTCAGAAATAAGGAAACGGGGCTCTGTAGTTAAAGGAATTTGTCACAGAACACACAGCTAGAGGCTACTTAGAAAGAACTGGAGAAGAAGCATCTGCCTTCTAACCAGGCTAGGGATCATGCAAAAGTTACCCCCCACTACAGATCGATTAAGGCCAATTTCTAGTTGTCACTGCTGACTAAGGGCTTTGCTGCCTCAGTTTTATGCAATCAGTGCTGAGTCCAGAATCACCAGGCTCAGACTGACAACAGGGTAATGGCAACACCCGGAAGAAAAGGCAATTTAGAACTCATAAGAATCACATAGTTGGAAGAATATCCTAGAGCCTTAAGAAGTGAAAGGTGGCCGGGCGCAGTGGCTCACACCTATAATCCCAGCACTTTGGGGGCCGAAGTAAGAGGATTGACTGAGCCCAGGGGTTCGAGACCAGCCTGGGCAACTTGGTGAGACCTCATCTCTACAATAAATTAAAAACTTAGCCGGTTGTGGTGGCACGTGCTTGTAGTTCCAGCTATTTGGAAGGCTGAGGTGGAAGGATCACCTGAGCTGAGCAGGTGGAGGCTGCAGTGGCCATGAGTGTGCCACTGCATTCCAGCCTCGGCAACAGAGTGAGACTCACAACTCAAAAACAAAACAAACAAACAAACAAACAAAAAAACTGTAAGGTTTTTCGGTTCATCAGATGGAAGAAACCCCATGATAGTTTCTCTAAGAAATGTCCATAAATGTATTATATTTTTAAATGGTTCTGTGATCTAATTGTTTTGGGAAATCCTGGAAAACAGATCGCTTCATTGTGCAATTTTACAAAACAGTTCCCTGAAAATTTCAAGGGGTATAATTAAGGATGCAGTGTTCCTCCCAAATATTGGACCACTGAGTATGCCCCACACACTTAAAGAGTATCTCATGAGACTAGCTACTCATACAGTATACCTTGAAAATACTGTTTGATGAAATATTTAAGTAAACAACATGCCAACAAATACAAGTTAAAAATAAGTACAAAAAGTACATTAATGTTGAGGTAATGTAGAATAAAAGAGTCAACAGAGTCTGTGGATTAATTAGGCAGAGTTTCCTGCCCAATATCCTGCAAATGTTGCAATGTAACTTAGGCAGTAATTCAAACAAGGGCTATACATGCTTAGGTCAGTAGAAATCTTAAATTGCTAGATGATGCACTTACAAAAATTCTCTTACCACAAGTTACAATTTTAGAAATTGTAATGGCCTAAACTTGGTGGGAGTAAATAGTTAATTTCTCTTATATTACTGAGATGATGGGGTTTTATAGCCTTCTGAACCTTTATCAAAGCTTCTTGTTCTTATTTATAAATTAATAACTGCTTTGAGGTTTTATATGGTCTTTGAGTCTTTCAGAATTTCATTACAGGCCCAGGTAAAAATCTCATTATTAGAGAAATCATTACAAAGAAGAATGCTATATGACAAAACTGTTTGTAAATGTCCCATTATGACTATAGCTAGTCATAAATAGTTCTTTGTAAATAATTATCTTATACACCAAATGCTTCTTTTCTTGATTATTCTCTTAAGCTGATCATCCTATATTACCAAAGACTTTAAATGGTATGCCATTTACAGTCTGGAACAGATAGTTAAGAGCTTTGTAATTCTGCCTAATGACTAAAAATACCTTTTGACTCTCTTAGTCCTTACCCAATTTAAACATCCCTACTTGAGAAATCTAAGGGAAGTCCAGGTAACTCCCAAGCAATGCAAAGAGACCTGAGAAAATGGAAGGAAAATGGAGGGATGAGCACTCCTCCAGTGTACTAAAATTCACAGGCCTTCTACTCATTCATGGATTCATTACAGAGAGCCCATTTCATCAACTGCTCGTGCAAACTATATGTATTATTTCTCGTAATACATTCTCCAAAACAGAATCAGGATAGTGAGCAGAATTTTCCTTTGCCGAAACATTCATTTAAAAGTAAAAGAGATAAGAATGGTATAATGATATGTCTTGACATGTCTTTGTGGGGCTAGTTCATTAAAGGTAAATAGAGTATCACTTTGAGCTAGACTATTCAATTATAATTAATATAGAGTAAAGGCTCCCTTTCCCTTAATTTCTGTGCATAATAGGAAAAGAAAAAAAGAGACAAAAACCCCTTCCTTTCAGTCAGTTCTTCTTAATATTTTGAGCTGTAATTACATGGGGAATTTTTACTGGGATTATGCACATTCACTGTTTCTAAAGTAATGATGAACAGTTTAACAGAGACAGTTGCAAACTTGAGCTATGAAAATTAGGTAAATTAAGCTCCCTCATTACTTTGGTCTTATCCTCACACTGGGTTGCTTATCTGAGTGCCTGAATTTGCTGAGGTCCCCAAATGGAGACTGGGAGGCATAAATCCAAGGTTGTTTTCAAAGAATCAGTCGTGTAAACAAAAAATAAGGGCACAAGATACAAATATCTGACCACTGCTTTAAAATCCACTATTAAAACTGGAGAAAACATGCCACTGTCTTACAGATTGATTTACATTTGCTTCTTAACTGGAAAAAGATGGATACACACTATTGTGCATGGGTGCTCACATAATTGACAAATGAAATAGTGAAAAAAACTGATTACACTTGAATATTTTAGAAATAGTAAGTTTTCTTACCTTCAAAAGTTCAAAGTAATGCAGACAGTGGTAAACAGGGGCTAGAAGTAGTCTGGGTAAAACATATTGGACAGCTTCTTTGAAACCTTCGCCTATTGACTAGAAAAGAAAGTGATTTAATTTTTTTTGTTTACTTTTCTGACATCATACGTCTTAATTTAAAAATTACTGTACCTGCAAATAAAGCGCAGCCCCAGGCTTTGATAACTGACTAAGGAAACGATCATGAAAACCCGGTCGTAAAATATCTCGAGCATACGATTCATATGGATCAAATGCCAGTTCCTTAGAAAATAAAGAAGGTAAAACATAAATAATCTACTACTATAGACACAGAAAAATTACGGGCATGCCTACACCAGCACAATTACATTTTTCTTTTAGCGTCTCTAAACAACAAAAATCTACAACTATTAATTATAATTTTAATGGAATAAATCCCAATATTCTTAAGAGAACAAATGAGTTCTTTCTGATGAGTAATAGGATCCTTATATGTTATAACACTTCTCATTAAAGGATTCTATAGAGTATTATCAACAAACATGGACATAAAGAATGAGAAGACTTTTGGTTCTGGAAAATAAATGAACAGAGTTTAACTTGAACAACAAGAATATAGACATCAACAGCTAGGTAGGGTGTAAATGTAGAAGACTGCAGCCAGATAATTATTTTCTAATAGTTTTTTCTTGGCGATGGACATTTACTGTCATATGTAGACCAGAGGTAACAGTTTATATCATCTTAAATTCCTTTATACAGGCTCACAAAACAATTAAATGATTTAATCCAAACTGCTCCAAAATTTTACCATCATCATTAATATCACCAATCATTAATAAATTAAATTCTAATGGCTCAGTCTGAAAGAGTAAAATCTCCTGGTTTCGGTAATTCCTAAGGAAAATGAGAACAGGTATCTTGATTTTAGCAGAAAGAACAAGGTCACTACTCTTGTCATCCTGTGTTCTGTCCCAGTATAAACTGTTACGAAAACGGTGCTCTAGAGTCTAGCAAGAGCTCATTTCCATAAAGGGTAATTCTAGAAAGAGGAAGAGGACATCTAGTGGCTCAGCATAGTAGAAGTTGGCAGGAGGGAATGGGAGAACCACTCACCGATGGCTAGGTATCAATCACACTAATGTGGTTCAGATTGCTTAAGGAAAGTCTGAATAGTAACAGCACCAGATCAGGAGTCAGAAGAGCCGAGTTCTGGTTGTTGTGCAGTGCAAAATAGCATACAATGTTCCAAGCCCTCCTGGATTCTTTGAACCGGATCCTAACTCATTTCCCAACTTTGACTTCTTCAACGGTCTTCTCGACTAAAAATTTCTATTGTAACACCAGAAATTGCAGTCCACTGTATGTTTTACAGAAATGGATAGTAAGGGTTCGGTAACAACAAAAGGAAGAAGTCAGGTATGAATGGAGTGGATGGGAAACAAGACTAAATCTCTGATGAGATGCTCACATCTTGGGTCTCTCTGAACTACTAGAAATTATCATATGCAGCAGACATGCTTGCCTTCCTCCCTTTTCAATAATAATTTATTGCAGAATTTTCATGACAGCTATGGGTGAAAAAAAGCCTTTATAGATATAAAAGTTTAAAAGCACAGGCTTAGGAGTCATGGAGGCCCAGGTTCCAATTCTGACTCACTAATTATCTGTGTGACATCAACAAACTGCTTACTCTCTCAAAGCCTGTTTTCTCATTGGAAAATGTAGATAATACTTACTTCACAGGGTTAAGAAATCAAATGAGATACCCTACATAAACTGTGTCTGGAACAGAGTAGACACTGAATAGATGGTAGTTAGTGTTATTCTAAAATAACTAATCTCGAGAGAAAACAAATGGACAATTAAGTGGGAATTCAAACTCTTTTCACATAATTTTGTTCTTGAGGATAAATTTGTAAAATGACAAGCATTTTAAGAATGCAGGTACTAATTAATAATTTTAGGTTAGGTTCACTGTTAAAATGTAACAGAATTCATAGAAAAATATACAATTTGTCAATACACATGATTGACAAAGTGTAGCAACCTAACCTAACTATACCCACCATCTAAAACGTGAGAAAGTTCAGCATTTTATAATACTTGCCTTAGTTTTTTAAAAAAATAAACAAAACAATATAGATATAATTGATCCCTCTCTCACAAGCTCATCTATCCCTGCTGATCCCCAAGGGAAGTCACTACCCTGAGTCTGAATCTTATTCCCATTGTATTTTTTAATATAATAATTATATACGTATGACGACACAAGACAATGCATTGTTTTGCCTGCTTTCAAATTTCACATAAGTATCATAATGTATATATTCTTTTGTTGTTTTTTGTTTGAGTCAGAGTCTCACTGTGTCGCCCAGGGTGAAGTGCAGTGAAAGGATCATGGCCACTGCACCCTCAATCTCCTGGGCTCAGGTGATTCTTCTGACTCAGCCTTCCAAGTAGCTGGGACTATAGGGGCACGCCACCACACCTGGCTAATTTTTTATTTGTTGTAGAGATGAGGTCTTGCCAAGTTGCTCAGGCTGGTCTTGAACCTCTGGGCTCAGGCAGTTCTCTTGCCTCCACCTCCCAAAGTGCTGGGATTACAGGCGTGAGCCATCATGCCTGACCGATACAACATATATGTTCTTCTGCAAGTTGCTTTTTATACTCAGAGTTGTTTTCAAGATTTATCCATTTTGATTCATGTGTTGTTTTCTGTTTATTTTAAACTCTGCATAATATTCTACTGTCTGACTATACCACTTTTCTTTATTCTCCAATGATTGGCAACTGTTTCATGTTTCTCACAATTATAAACAATTCTGATTAACACTTAGTATACAGGCACCTTGTTTTATTGTGTTTTGGATATACTGTGTGGTTTTTTTTAAAACAAAATTGAAGACTTGTGGCAACCTTATCTCCAGCAAGTCTGTTGGCCCCATTTTTCCAACAGCATGTGCTCACATTTGGTAATTCTTGCAATATTTCAAACTTCATTATTATTATTTAAACATCACTCACTCACCATTCTGAAAGTACTAGGGTCATTAAGAATTATGCTAAATCTAG
>NW_007253978.1:0-3252 GCF_000164805.1 Carlito syrichta
CATCATAGCTTTTAAAACTATTAAGTGAAAATGTGGGGCACAGAAAGATATGTCGGGAAGTGGCAACAGCTGGTGCCACATCTCTGTAAATGAGATAGAGAGGTATCTGGATCAATAGAAGCATGAGATTCCCATGCACAACATACCAAAGTACAAGCGCAAAAGAATATGAGATGTTATATCTAGATACAGGATGAAATAAGGCTTTCATAAAACAGACTATAAAAGTTGCCAGCAGCATAAGGTGGTTATGGGAGTGCTTAATCTTTTCCAATATCTACTAGATCAGAGTTTCTCAATGTGAGAGATGATAGCATACCCGCATCTATGATGAAGCCAGTGTATTTTGGCAAGATGTTTTCTGAGCTTACCTCTTAAAAGAAACAGAAGAACAGTACATTTCCAGGGACAAGAGAGAGTGGCTTAAAAAACTAAAATGAGCATCAGAAAGGTCAAAACACAGAGGGAGATTTTTTGAAACATTAAAGAAACAAGCTAACTAGGATTATTCTGTGAAAAAGGAAGCCCTACAGTAAAGGAGAACAAGAGGGACGGGGAAGACTCTCTTTTTGAGGAAGAGTGCATTTTTAACAGAGTGCTGAAAGAAAAAGACAGAAAAAGTTCAATGCCTACTTTGCTTTTTTATTTTTTATTTTTAGAGACAGGGTCTCACTATGTTGCCCAAGTTAGACTCGCTTGAAATTCTGGGTACAAGAGATCCTCCTGCCTCAGCCTTCTGGGATTATAGGCATGTGGGATTATAGGCATCTGGATCCTAATCCAGCTGGGATTATAGGCATGTGCAATCACACCCAGCCACATTTTGCTTTATTTTTCTCAAGAAGAAAGAGCTACTAGAAAGTACAACACAAATATTGTAAAATAGAAATGTATAGGCTGAGGTTCATGAGGTTCTAGTGAAGAATACTCATCTCTGCTTTAGATGAATTAAACCTTAGTCTAGAAAATCTGGATATTTTCATGCCAAAGGTCATAGAAGCTTTGGTAGTAATCTTAAGGGAATCATAGTGTATTTGTGACATTTACACTCCCTCCACAAACTTTAAAATATATAAAGATGGCTTACATGCAATAGAAATTTATTTCTTGTTCAAGTCTGAAATTAGAATTCCCGAGTGCTGATGGCTGTCTTCTGAAGGTGAATACAGGGAGCCAGGTACCTTCAATCTAAAGACTCTGCCATCTCTAATAAATGACTAACCAGGCCACCATGCTAATCTGCTACAAGGCTTTGGAAAGAAAAGAGCATGGGGATCACCAATAGGGACTCTCGTGACCCAGGTCTGAAAAGAGCACGTCACTTGCATTCTTTCCATTGGCTAGAAAACAGTCACTTGACCAAAAACAAGTCTGAGAAGTGTAGTGTTGCTATGTACCTAGGAAGAAAAAGAATCAGGTTTGGTGACAGTTAGCCATTTTGCACCTAGATTATGAGACATCTGTCACAAAACTATACTTAGAGATGTACAATTCTAATTTCAAAAAATAAGGTTAAAATGGAGTTGAAGGGTGTAGAAACCACGTGGTGAGGGAAAATAGTGATTTCCATTTGGAAGCTGTACTTCATCTTCTGCATATTAGAACAACATTCAATATATATGTGGTACTGTTGATAAAAGGAGTTGGGTGATGGTATCTCTTAGTGAATTCTTCCTTAGACTAATGTGTCCAATGAGTGGTAATCATTGTCAGCCTTGAAGGTAGTCTCTTGTACTGTGCCTTATGACTCTCCTTGCCCTTTGAATTATCTCATTTGATATTTTAATTAACAACCTGAATAAAGACAAATTTGGAGCTGACTCTGTAAAGTAGGATATTGAATGAAACTATGTATGAAAGGATCAAGAATAGTTTCAGAATGATCTCAGCAGTCTAGAACACAAGTCAGAAGAATTTTTCTGAAAATGAGTAGGGAGTATTTTAGGCTTTTCAGGCTATGGGGTCTCTGTCACAACTGGTCATCTCTGCTGTTGTAGCCTAAAATAAGTAGGCATGTACATGAATGTATGGGAAATGCTGGGTTAAAGTAAAACCAAACTTAGAAAACCAGGTGGCAGGCCAGATTTGATCCATGAGCCGTAGTTTGCTGTTCCCTGGTCTAAAATAATGGGCTGAAATCTGAAGGCAAGAAATCTTTTTTTTTTTCAAGATGCTTTTTATAAGCTGGGGAAAAAAATGACTTGAGATTTATAGCAACCATTTAGAGTTCTCTCAGGCATTTTACCTGCATCTGTTCCACAAGGATGCAAGTTTAGGTTTCTTTTTTCCACCTTTATAATATAGCACAGCCAAATCAGTGTCATTCATTGCTGAGTGTAAAGAACTTTCTGATGTCTAATGAAACCTTTAAGAAAGCAGGTTCCTTAGAAGCAGTTCTATTTATAGGTCATACATTTTCTTGGCTTCTTTCTTTTATCACTGAGAGCATGGAAGGAAGCAGGAAATTTTTTTTTTTGTTTCTTAAAAAATTATTATCTGTCCCTCACACTTATTCTCCACCTGAAGTCCTAATCCCAATTGTGACATCCTAATCATTTCCAAGAGCAACCCAATGCTGTCACAAAGGGTCCATTGTGATTTTTTTTTTTTTTGCATTTTCCTTTTTTTTTTTTAAATAAAGATATAGGGTACAATTCAGGGTTAGGTATACAAATGTTGATTATGCAGGTACCCTTGTTGATGAGGTGTGCCCCTCCCTCCCCTAGTTGTTTCCCTCAACTGCCAATCTCACTCCTCCTCCCCTGGAAGTTACCCACTGCTGCTAATCCCTATTTTTAGTATTATGATAATTGTTCAAGGTCTGCTTATGAGTGACAGCACTTCTTTATGGCTGCATAATATTCCATTGTGTATAGGTACCACATTTTTAAAATCAGTATGACTTCGATGGGCAACGTGGTTGGTTCCATGTTTTTGCTATTGTGAATAGAGCTGCAACAAACACGCAGTGCAGGTATCTTTTTTGTAGAATGATTTGAGTTCCTCTGGGAATTGCTGGGTCATATGGAAGTTCAATATCTAGTTCTTTCAGAAATCGACACACGGTCTTCCAAAGAGGTTGTACTCCCACCAGCAATGTAGAATCGTTCCTTTTTCTCCAGATCCTTGCCAGTATCTGTTGCTGTTTTGTTGTTTGTTTTGCTAATGATGAATGTTCTTACTGAGGTTAGGTGGTATATATATATATATATATATATATATATATATATATATATATATATAAAATAATCA
>NW_007253978.1:4138-4733 GCF_000164805.1 Carlito syrichta
TTCCTTGGCTTTGCAGAAGCTTGTCAGTTTAATAAGGTCCCACTTGTCTATCTTCTCTCTTATGACCTGTGGGTTTTGGTTCAGGAATTGGATGCCAGTTCCGATTTCCATGAGGGTATTTCATTCCTTTTCTAAGGCTCTTATTGTTTGGGGTTTTACGTTTAGGTCTCTGATCCATTTGGAGATAACTTTTGTGCATGGGGATAGATAAGGGTCCTGTTTCAGTCTTCTGCATGTGATCAGCCAGTTTTCCCAGCACCATTTACTGAATAGGTTCTCCTCTCCCCACTGGTAGGTGGTGGCGGCTTTATCGAAGATGAGTTGGTTGAGAAATTGAGGTTTTGCTTCTGGAATCTCAATTCTATTCCATTGATCTATATGCCTGTTCCTATACCAATACCAAGCTGCTTTGATGATTATAGCTTTATAGTAAAGTTTGAAGTCTGGTAATGTGATACCACCTGCTTTGTTTTTTTTTTTTTTTTTTTTTTTGCTGAGGATTATTCTGACTATTCTTGGACATTTGTGTTTCCAGATGAATTCCTGTGTTGTTTTTCTAGGTCTGAGAAGAATGTTGCTGGCAATTTGATGGGTA
>NW_007253978.1:4825-5623 GCF_000164805.1 Carlito syrichta
GAGGCTTTGACAGATTCTCTTGGGTTTTCAAGGTACACAATCATATCATCTGCAAAGAGAGATAACTTGACTTCCTCTTTTCCTATTTGGATACCCCTGATTCCCTCCTCTTCTCTGATTGCTCTAGCCAGGACTTCCAATACTATGTTGAACAGGAGGGGTGAGAGTGGGCATCCTTGTCTAGTTCCAGTTTTAGGGGAATTGGTTCCAATTTTTGTCCATTTAGGAGTATGCTGGTTGTGGGTTTCTCGTAGATGGCTTTTACTATTTTGAGGTATGTTCCCCATATGCCTAGTTGTTCAAGGGTTTCATCAAGAAGCGGTGCTGGATTTTATCAAAAGCTTTTTCTACATCTAATGATATGATCATGTGGTTTTTGTTTTGACATATGTTGATGTATTTAATTACATTTATGGTTTTACAAATGTTGAACCAGCCTTGCATCCCAGAAATGAAACCTACTTGGTCATGGTGGATGATTATTGAGATGTATTGCTGAATCTGATTTGCTAGGATCTTGCTGAGAATTTTAGCATCTATGTTCATCAAAGATATTCACCTATAGTTTTCTTTCTTTGTTGGATGTTTACCTGGCTTGGGTATCAATGTGATGTTGGCTTCATAAAATGATTTGGGGAGAGTTTCATCTTTTCCAATCGCCTGGAATACCTTCAGTAGGATTGGTATCAACTCCTCCTTAAATGTCTTGTAGAATTCTGCTGGAAGGCCATCTGGACCAGGGTTTTTTTTGTAGGAAGTTTTCTTATTATGTAGTCGATTTCCTTGATTGTTATTGGT
>NW_007253978.1:6089-7756 GCF_000164805.1 Carlito syrichta
CTTTTGATCTCTGATTTGATTTCATCATTGACCCAGAAGTTGTTTAGCATCATGCTGTTTAGTGTCCATGTCTTTGTGGGTTTTGGGGGGACTTTGTTGGTGTCAATGTTTATTTTTATTCCACTGTGGTCCGAGAAGGTGCATGGTAGAATTTCAGTCCTTTTCAATTTGCTTATGCTTGATTTATGGCCGAGTATGTGGTCAATCTTAGAATATGTTTCATGTGGTGATGAGTAGAATGTGTATTCTGTGGTCTTTGGAAGGAGTGTTCTGTAGGTATCAATTAAGTCCATTTGGTCCAAAGTCACATTGAGGTTCTGGATCTCCTTGCTGTTTTTTTGTCCTGATGTTCTGTCTAGGGTTTTGAGTGGGGTATTAAAGTCCCCAGTTATGAGGGTGTTAGAGTCAATATCTTTCTTTAGTTTTCCTAGAAGTTGCTTTATGAAAGTTGGCGCACCTATGGTGGGTGCATATATGTTTAGGGTAGATATTTCTTATTGATGGATTGAGCCTTTTATCATTATGTAGTGGCCTTCTGTATCTTTTTTGATTTTTAATAGCTTGAAGGGTATTTTGTCTGAAATTAAGATCACTACTCCTCCTTTCTTTTGTATTCCTTTTGCCTGAAAGTTTGTTTCCTATCTGTTACTTTGAGTCTGTGGGTGTCCTTTCTAGTGAGGTGAGTCTCTTGAAGGCAATAGATTGCTGCCTGATGATATTTTATCCATTTTGCCATTCTATGTCTTTTCAGTGGTGCATTTAGTTCATTCACATTTAGGCTAATAATTGAAATGCAAGACTTGATCCCTGTCATAAGGTTCTTACAGAGTTGTTCCTGTTTGTTTGTTGTCTTTCTTTGGGTTTTTGAGTTGGTTCATGTGTGTTTTTAATCTTGTGCCGGTACTCTTGTGAAGAATGTTGTTGTTCTTTTTTCTTTTTCTTCTGTGTTCAGTACTTTCTTAAGTGTTTGTTGTAGAGGTGGTCTGGTGGCAGCAGTAGGTTCTTAGGTATTGGATATCTGGAAAAGATTTCAATTCTCCCTCACTAATGAAGCTTAGTTTTGCTGGGTAGTTTATTCTTGGTTGAAATGGTTTATCTTTTAGAACTTTGAAGATAGGGCTCCAGGCTCTCCTAGCCTGAAGTGTTTCTGTGGATAAATCTGCTGGTATTCTAATTGGTTTTTCCTGGTAGGTAGTCTGGCCTTTTTCTCTTGCTGCCTTTTGAATTTTTTCTTTTATAGCTACTTTGTTTAGGCGAATTATTATGTGTCTGGGAGTTGGTCTTCTCATTTGTTGTCTTGCAAGGGTTCTCTGAATCTCTTGTGTTTGAATTTTGTCATCCTTGATGAGATGAGGGAAGTTTTCTTGAATGATTTCATGAAATGTTTGTTCCAGTGTGGCTTCTGTTTTTCTCTCTCTGCCTCAGGAAGCCCAATTACTCTTAGGTTTGGTCTCTTGAAGTGATCATTCATCTCTTGCAGGTTTTGTTCTGTCTTTTTGAGCTTCTTTTCTATGCTTTTGACAGTTTGGGTTAGTTCTGTGTTTTGGTCTACAAGCTCTGAGGTTCTTTTTTCTGCTTGACTGATTCTGCTTTCCATGCTTATTAGTCTGTTATTCATTTCCATCACAGTATTCTTTACTGCTGTCATTTCTGACATCAGCTCCTTG
>NW_007253979.1:0-13600 GCF_000164805.1 Carlito syrichta
ACCCCACAAAACTATAATAAAAATACTGATTAATTATTAAAAAAAAAAAAAATTGTGTCTTTATTCTTTCATGTTTAAACTTCAATCACCTTCAAAGTACGCTACATTTGATGCGATGCATCAGGGGTCCCCAACTCCTGACCTATGGTGCTGGTCCATGGCCTGTTAGGAACTGGGCCACACAACAGGAAGTGAGTGGTGAGCAAGGGGCAAGTGAGCAAAGCATCATCGGTAGTTACAGCCAGTCCTCATTGCTGGCATTACCACCTAAACACCACTCTCTGTCAGATCAGCGGTGGCATTCGATTCTCCTAGGAGTACAAACCCTGTTGCAAATTTGCACATGCAAGGATTCTAGGTTGCTGATCCTTATGAAAATCTGATGCCTGATGATCTGAGGTGGAACTGAGGCAGTGATCTTAGCGCTGGAGAGATTAGCATAAGCAGGGAGGTTTGACTGTACATTCACAAACCCTCCACATCTGTGGAAAAATTGTCTTCCACAAAACCAGTCCCTGATGCCAAAAAGGTTGGGGATCGCAATATACCTATCGAGATGCTTTTTCTACTACTCTACACAGTTTTCACACTTCAGTTTTGATGCTTTTTAGTGCTTCTGCCATTTTTTGTTTCATCTCCTTAACACTTCTGCACAACATTTCCTGATGAGGAAATAAAACAGAAGTCATCCAGGGTGAAAATGGGTGAAAAGGAAGGGTGGGGGAGCAGGGATCATGCCATTTTTGGCCAAAAATTGCTGACTACTCAGCATGGTGTGGGCAGGTGTGCTCATAACATCCATCATGATATGGACAAACGTGTTGAAAGAATCTAAAAAAAAAATTCACTGAAGCTGAACGCAGCCTCTCATAACAACACTAGCTGGCTTGGTACACTGATGCTAATGGGTTCCTAGAACACTCATCTAGCTGGGGAAGCCTGTACTATAGGGGCCTGCCCTCCAAAAGATGATTCCGGGTTTTTCTGGGTGCATCCCCCTCATATTATTATGGACCCGTATCTATGGAATTTACTTAATTTTAGTCTACCTCTGGTCCACTGGGCCCAGCAGATTATTACAAGGGGCTACGCCAAAAATAAACAAACAAATAAGTGTGCAAGTTGTAGTTTCATGAATTTTCCACATCTCCTCAGTCAAGGGATAATCAATATTTGCCAGAGGAAATTGAAAGAAAGGCATGGTCATGGATATGATTCCAAGGACTCACTCAAGGTCCTGGTGGTTTTTTTCGTTGTTCTGTGTTTTAGACACATTTTGATATGGGAAGAAATGTGCTTGTTGGACTTGAGTCAATTGGCCTAAAGAGGAGACCGAAAATGTGTGGGGCTTATGTGGGGTTACCAGTCTGAGAGAACATGTGTAGGGTAACTATTAGAATCTCAGCTTAAGGCCAAAGCTTCTGGATCAAGGAAAGAGTGCTGGCTGCCTTTCTCTATTTTTATGAATATACAGGTGTGTTTCCATTATTGCTTACCAGATAGTGTATATGAACCAAATCAAATCAAATCACATGAGTCCTCCACTAGAAATACTGAAGACAATTAATAATATGTTAAATTTTAATTAATGGTAAGACTCTTCAAGGTGGAGATAGTTATGTGCAGTCCTTCTGCTAAAAGTTAAAATATGGCATGACACAGCATAGAAACAACGCTGAGGTAGCAGAGAACTGCCCACACCCAAACAAGAAAAGAAAACATAGGAACAAGCTTTCACTATTAGGGTATTTTGAGCATTTCTGCAAAGTAATTTTGAATGGCTTAAATAGTCACGTATTGATCATAGTTAATAATAAGTTAGATTCCTAAAAACATTGTGCCATTAACAAAAGTCAGAAACATTATTTCATTTGTATTAAATAAAGCTATGTGTACTGTTTAATTTAAAAATAATAAATGCGTTTATTAAAATTATACTTTTACATAGAGAAAGAAAACTTGCTCACATAAAGGAAATGAGTGACCAAATACGCATTGTTGCATCTAATTTGTATATTGTCATTACTATGGGGTAGGCTCTGTCCTCTAAGATTCACATCTATCAGCTAATCTATTTCTCACAACAACTTTATGAAGTTGGAACTATTATTATCCCCAATACAGAGACGAGAACACTCAGACCAAGATGGTTAAGTAACAGAGGGTAATTGGGAAGCTGACACTTGAAATGAGTCCATGTGGCTCCAGCAGCCTTGAACTTAAGCACTACATGAAAAACACACTGCACCACATGCCAGCTAACCCAGAAAAGGCAGAGAAATTATCCACATCTGGCTTCTTATCCTATGTGTTTTCCACCAGGAAAGCAGAAGTGCAATATTTCAAAGCTTCAGTGTATGAATAATCGCATCAATCTTCCACTTCATTTCTTGTGTGCACACAGTCTCAAAACACCACCCCTTCCATTTCTATTATTTTTCTCCATATCAACATATTAAAATCTGCTTCTTCATGGAATAAAATAGATTTGCACTATATGGACTGAGCGAAATGTGAATGACTCAGTCACACATTCAACACCTTTGAATTACATTCTTCTAACGTGTTTTCACTTTCAAAATATGACAAGAAAAGGATCAGGCAATCCAAATTGCCCTTCTCTTTCCTGGCACCTCTATACTGAGAAGATTTAATGGCTACTTTTGTATGTCGCATCTTGCCAGTTAGCTCAATTTAGGTGAAAGCTGTTGTTTTCTAATTCTGTTTCACTGTAAATGACAGAGACAAATGATCATATTACCTTGAGAGTTCCTTTGGCAGAATAGGCTGCATACGAGTAGAGCGAGTCTTGGCTGCTATCTTTTCTGGCTTCTTCACTGCAAGGCTGGCCATCAGGATGAAAGCATTGACCACTGCTGCTCAGAGTCACAGTGTTGGGAGAATAGCCTGGCAGATTAAGCAGCACAGAGTAATTTACAAACTGTACGTCTTCTAGGCCCAAAGAAATCCACTGAGTCTTAATCTTCTTTGAGATTTCCATGTCATCTTCACTTTTATAGAGTTGCACCAAATTTCTGAAAAAAAGTGTAAAAGCACACTTTAAAAAAAGGAAAAAATTATTCTTTTGAGATACAACTACTTCATATATGAAAAATTATTAATAGACATTGTGAATATCAAAAGATGAATGAGAAAAGACCCTACCACAAGAATCTGAGTCTGGCAGAGGTGACGGATTTGCACAGAAATTATACTAAATCAAAGCAGAATTAATTAATTTCTTAAATTAAGAACTAATAAAGCACCATGAGGTTGCAGAGATGGGCTATTAATGCCAACTAGTTATTTTATTAATTCAGATTCTTCTATCACCATCAGCATAATTCATTTAAAACTTCCCAAACTAGGTGTCATACTAGTTGAGATAGTTCTTTATTGTAGTGTGATTTCATAAGACTATGTAATTAACATACAGCTATTACTGTTTAAAATAATACAGAGAGCACTCTTTAGTTACAATTTTCATGCCAAGTTACATGCTATGAGCACAGTGCTAGACAATAAAATCAAAACAAAATCGTAAATTGCTGCACCAATATGAAATTAATGGTTGTGTTGTGCTTTCTGTACTTGATATATTTATTCCTATACCTATTCCATAATTCACAGTGACATTACCTTTTTGCTTATGACATTATAGAAGTTAGACAAAATCTGTTTTAAAAATGTTGTGTAACATTCAGAACAGAATCAGACATGGGAACTTAAAAATAATTTAATCCAGATAAAGGATTTTTTGGGGTGTGTGTGTGTGCATGTGTGTGTGTGTCTGAAATAAAAAGGGATCAAAAAGGGGTCAGCTTCCTTCTTTGTCAAAAATGTACTTTCTTATAAGAATTTTATTGCTATCCAAGCTCCTACCGACCTAAGTGTTTATTTTCTCATGTATTTATTTTCCCCGAACCCTGTTTATTCACAACCTCCAAACTGAGCACATCTGAAAAAGGAACAAGAAATAGACACAACCGAGTAGGAGAACATTACAGGACACAAAAGGTGAATCAGTTGACACAGCTTAGAAGCTGGCCTACACAGGAAGATGCACTATGAAACAATCGCCCAGTTGCTTCCAATCTTTTTGAAGTATTCTGATTCATTCTTTTTCTTTATTTATTTTAAATATATAGCTGGGCCAATCAAAAGTGTCACTAAAATTATATTGAAGAACTGATTAGAATAATTCCATTTTTTATTCCCAGAGAGACTGGTCTACCTTCTACCTTGTTTTGTTGTTTTTGTTGCTTGATCAGCTCTCTCTCTTCCTTTACCCTCTCTTGTTAGGGCTTCTGTATTCTCTCTGTATATTTGACACAGATGAGGTTAAATGAGTTAAAATTTAACTCAATCTGATGAGAAAGTCATTTCGAAAAGGGCATCAATAATATTCTTTTTAAAACCCATATAAAGTGAGGTTTTAGAATACGTTTTATTTATGCAATGTGAATGCTACTTTAGATTTTGTTTGCTCTCTACCCAGTTGATTGATGAACATAAATCCACCAGGGAGTGTGCAATATATTTAATCAGACACTCCTTTTGTTGGTCTCAGTTTTAAAAGGCTTTTTAGTCTAACTGACTCAATAAAACATTTAATGTTATACCAAATAGCCTGAAAAGGTGAAGTACATTCTCCTCTAGGGGCTGAGTGGAAGAATCAGTAATTTGTCGCAATTCTGTCGCAATTTATTTTCTCTTTCATAGAGACAGAGTCTTGCTATCTTGCTCAAACTGATCTCAAATTTCTGGCCTCAAACAATCCTCCCATCACGGCCTCCCAAAGTGCTGGGATTACAGGCATGAGCCACCACACCTGGAAAATTTCTAAGTATTACTCAGCACTAAGCTAAAATGAGTAAAAAAAAAATATGTATTCTTGACTTCACATTTAATTTAAGGGATATGTACTTTTTGCATTGTGACTTCATTTTTAATATTATGAAATAATGTGGACATATATGGAGTATGTACCATATGTAAAGTATAAAGGAAAATGAAAGGAACAACCCAGCTTATAAAGTAGAAAATCTATAATATTATTGAAGCCCGTGATAGATCTTTCTTTGTTCAAACACTCACTCTGATTCCCAGAGTAACCATCAGCCTGATTTTTCTTTTCTTTTTTTTTGAGTCAGAGTCTCACTCCATCACCCTGACTGGAGTAAGTGGCATGCTTACGGTCACCGCAGTGTTGACCTGCTGGGCTCCAGCAATCTTTCTGCCTCAGCCTTCCAAGTAGCTGAAACTATGGGTGCGCACTATCATGCCCGACTAAGTTTTTGATTTTTATTGTAGAGACAAGGGCTCACCAAGTTGCCCAGGCTGGTCTTGAACCTGCGGGCTCAGGCAATCTACTCGTCTAGGCCTCCCAATGTACTGGGATGACAGGCTGAGCCACAGAGCCTGACCATCAGCCTGATTTTGTTGTTTCCCATTGCCTTATTGTTATAGATGCACATACATGCATGTATACATCCTTAATAATTCATCTTTTAATTTTATGTGTTTTTACTTTTAAATAATTGGTATCTTTTATATGGTTTTGTTACTTGCTTTTGTTAACACAGTATCTCTGAGGTTCCTCCAGGTTTTTAATCAATTCTCCTGAGATAAATATTTCAGAGTTGTTTTCCATTATTATAAACAATGCTGCTGCACTGAATATTCTCATTCATGTTTCCTGATAGATACATGCAAGAGTTTTTCTAGGCAAGAAATTATTGCCCTGTAGGGGATGCATTACATTCCTGCCAACACTTCAAGTGAGTTTTTAAATCTCCATTTCTACCAACACTTGATATGTTCCATTATTTTATTTCATTTTTTGATACTTTTGTCCATGTGGTAAGTATGAGCTTGTATTTCATTATGTGCTTAACTAAGAAGTACAATCACCAGATTGCAGGATATACTAAATGGTTTATCAAAGCTTTCTTCACTGCTTTTTTTTTTTTTTTCCATCTAGTGAGGTAAAATTGTATCCCATTGTAGTTTTAATTTGCATTTCCATGATTATCAGTGAGGAACTTTTCGTGTATTATTTAGCTACTCATGTTTCCTTTTCTGTGCAATAACTCTTCTTGTTTTTTGCCCATATTTATAGAAGTATTTGTATGTTTTGGATTATCCTTTTTAGGTCATCTGTATGGCATCCACCCTCTCTCAGTTTGGCTCCTCTTTTCATTTTGAATGTGTCATCTTATGATGAAACAAAGTTCATAATTGTACTGCAAATCTTTCATTTTAATATGATAGTTTGTACATTTTTTAAAATGCTTGAGAAATCCTCATCAATCCTGAGATCATAAAATTATTCTCTAAAAGATTAACTTTTAACTTTCTTTTTTTTTTTTTTTTTGCTTTTCAGTATTTACCTGGAGAGAGAGTGGGGTGGGGGAGGGTTGAGGTAGGAAACCAATCTCACTTTTTCCCACGTGAACAACTGTCCTGGTGCCCCATGTCAGATACTCCCTGCTAATGTGTAGCGACAACTGTCACATGTGAGTTTCCATATTTGTGTGGGTCTAAGTGCCCAAATCAATTCAATTAGTCTTTCCAGCTCCATAATAATGTGATGGTTTCATTATTATTACTTTATAATGTCTTAATATCCAAAATGGCAAACCATCCTACTTGTTCTTCAAAAACATCTCAACTATTTTTCTTCTCTCCTTTATTATTCTTGGAATGAGCTTATTAATTTCCTTGCCAAATTGTGATTGGAATTACAGTAAGATTAATGATCAACTTGAAAAGAAATGCCATCCTTATAATAAGATAACCATAAATCTTTAATACTATTACTATTGTCTGAATGTTTGTGTACCCCTGAAATTCTTATGCTGAAATTCTAATCCCCAAAGTGATGGTATTGGAGTTTGGGGTCTTTGGGAGGTGATTATATTATGAGAGCAGAACCTTTATGAATAAAATTATTACCTCAATAAAAGAGGATAGAGGAAGGTGTTTGCCTGGGTAATGCCACCTTAGAGACCCCAGTTATTTTGCTGGCTGCCCCAGGATAAAAAAATCTGCAAACATCCAGCTGTATTTAGCACCTAACCTAGCCACAAGACTTCTTTTCAACTTACTGAATCACAAGCCTTGGTTACCCCTAGCAATGCCAACCCCCAAATTTTTCCCTCAAGCCCTATAACTGCCCTAACTTATAAACAGTTGTGGGCTTCAGTTTTCTAAAGCCCCCTCCACAGGTTCTCCTCCTTAAAATAAACCTGCACTGCTGTGAAGCCACCCATCTCCCATCTCTCTTTCCCCATCTGCTCATTTTCTTAACCTAACAGGAGGCTATTTGCTCTTTCTGTCACATGAAGACACAGCCAGAGGCACTTTGTAGGAGAAAGCAGGCCCTCTTTATAAGAGAAAGCAGACACTGCAGGCACCTTGATCTGAGCTCTCCTTGCCTCCAGAACTGTGAGAAGTAAATTTCTGTTGTTAACAAGCTACCCAATCTAAAGTTTTCGTTATAGCAGCCTGAACAGATTAATACAATAATTAACTATCTGGTCAATGTTCACATGAAAATATGTTCTAAAATTGAAAAAAAGTTTATCTGTTTATTGCTGATAGAAAGGAATACTATTCCGTTGTACTACTATAATCTTGCTAAACTTTCCAATTAGAGTATTTTTTTCGTAGGTTTTTGGTTTTCTATGGAAAAAATATATCTTGAAAAATAATGGGAGAGATCCAAGATGGCCACCTAGAAGTCAGCTGCCCGCACCTTTCTTTCAGAACAGACCAAGGAGGACAGCCCCAGCCCCTGGTGACCCCAAGCAACTTGACTAGGCTTCCATAGAGGATGCACCTCAGGGCACATGGGGAGCCAGGAAGAGAGGGAAGGAGCAGCCGGTTTAGGAGCTGGGAGGCCCCAGCCCACCAAGGACCAGGTTTGAACGGGATTTGCAGTCTTGTAGTGTATGCAAGAGGGCAGACGGCTAATGACATGGCCTGCGACAGTTCCCCTACCCCAGCAGTGCAGGTCTTTAGTCCCATGCAGAAGTCAACTTGAATAGGTCACAGTCACTTGCTGCCAGAGCCCACCTATGCTCGGAAACACCTGGGCCAGAATGTGTGCCCAGCTAGCAACTTGGTGGCCAGCTCCCGGGGTAGGAAAGGTCACTGTTGGCTGCACTTGCCCGGTACAAGCAGCACTGAATGGCCAGCCCCCAGACCAGGAAAGATAGCCTGCTGGCCTCATTCACCCCAAGAGCACATCCTGCAGCAGCAAGAATTCGGCTGCTTTTAAGTTCTGAGCACGGGAAAGACCAAGGGAAGGTTGAGAGGAGCACCTGGTGACACTGTCTCCCTACTGGAACACTTCTGGGCTGCAGACAGTGCCGCTACTCCAGCAGGGCTGCCACGGAGGTAGGAGCCCATACCCCCTCCTGATTTCCACAGAGAGCCCAAGACTAAGTGTCCGAAAGCATTCTGGCTGTCCTGGCTGTGGGAAAAACTTCCAAATGGGAGGTTACGTTGAGCTCTGAGCACTGCCTAGAAGGAGAGGTGAAGCCGTGGTAGCGGCCTCTCTCCCTGTGTGAACATTTTGGAACAGCAGAAACAGCCCTAGGGCTGAAAGACAATATCAAATTACAAAACAGCAAAACTAAAAAAGAATAGAAAGAGAAGAGTTGATCCTCACAGATGAGGAAGAACCAGCAGAAAAATATGGAAATCCCCAAAGCCTTAAAGAGGCATCACCCATAAAAGCACCTTCCAGACCCCAGACGATGAAATCTATCCAGAACAACCTGTCCTTGGTGACAGACACAGAATTCAGATAATGGCAAAAATGGCTCAAAACAAGAGCCATCTACAACAAACCTGTAGCTAATGTCATGCGTAATAGACAGAAGCTGGAAGCATTCACCCTAAAAAGCTGGAACAAGACAAGGCTACTCACTCTCACCACTGCTATTCAACATAGTACTGGAAGTCCTAGTCAGAACACTTGGGCAGGAGAAGGAAATTAGTGATATCCAAAGTGAAAGTTAAATTATCCTTCTTTGTGGATGATATGATTCTATACCTAGAAAACCCTGGAAAGTCCGTCAAAAACCTCTTCACACTGATAAATGACTTTGGTAAAATCTCAGGATACAAAATCATTGCACAAAAGACAACTGCATTTCTATACACCAACAAGCATGCTGAGAACCAAATAAAAAATGCAATTCCATCCACAATAGCCACAAAAAAAATGAAATACTTGAAATTCACCTAACCAAAGAAGTGAAAGTCTTTTACAATGAGATACAAAACACTGCTCAAATAAATCAATGATAAAACAAACAAATGAAAATATATCCTATATTCATGGATTGGAAGAATCAGTATCACCAAGATGCTCATTCTACTGCAGGCAAACTACAGATTCTGTGCAATTTCTATCAAATTGCCAACATCATTTTTCACAGACCTAAAAAAGACATTACAAACATTCATATGGAAGCAAAAAAGGAGCACAAATAGCTAAAGCAATCCTCAACAAAAGGAACAAATCTGGAGACATTGCACTTCCAGACTTCAAACTTTATTACAAGGCTACAGTAACCAAGAAAGCACTGTCTTGGTACAGGAATAGACACATAGACCAAGAGAACAGGACAAAGAATCCAGAAATAAAATCATAGTCCCTCAATCAACTTACTGACAAAGCCATCAATAATAAACATTGGACAAGGAAAACCATATTTAGAAGTTGTGTTGGGAAAAAATGGCTGACCACATGCAAAAGAATGAAACTGGATCCCAACCTATCACCATATACAAAAATTAACTCAAAAATGAATCAAAGACTTAAATGTGAAACCTCAAACTATAAGAATCTCAGAAGAAAACTCAAGAAACACCCTCCTGGATATCAGAGTAGGAAAGGAATTTAGGGCCACATCCTCAAAAGCAAATGCCGCAAAATCTAAAATTGACAGGTGGAATTTTATCAAACTGAAAAGGTTTTGCACAGCAAAAGAAACCATAAAAGGAGTAAAGAGACAAACCATGGTACGGGAAAAAATATTTGCAAGCTATGCATCTGACAATGGCCTAATATCCAGACTCTATAAGGAACTTAAACGAATCAAAAGAATAAAAAAAATATAAAAAGTGAACCAAGGACATGAATAGACACTTCTCAAAGGATGTCATACAAACAGCTAACAAACATATGAAAAAATGCTCAGCCTCACTAATCATCAGAGAAATGCAAATCAAAACTATGAGATAACACCTAACACTGGTAAGGATAGCTATCATTAATATATTTTTTAAAAATAAAAATAAAATAAACCAGTGCTGGCAGCTACGGAGAAAAGGGACCACTTCTACCCTGTTGATGATAATGTAAGCTAGTTCAGGAGCTTCCTCTGAGCTTGCATATCATCCAGCAATCACTCTTTGGAAAATACATCCAGAGGAACATGAAACACTGGACAACAAAGACACCAGCACACACATGATTACTGCAGCACTTTTCACAATAGAAAGAACATGGAACCAACACAGATGCTCATCAAAAGTGGACTGGATAAAGAAAATGTGGTACAGATACATGATGGAATATTATTCAGCCATAAAGAACAAAATTTTGGTCTCCACAGAAACATGGATGCATATGGAGACCATCATACAATGTGAACTATCACAGAAACAAAGAACTGAATACCATGTGCTCCCACTCATAAGAAGGTCTTAGTCAGTGGTCACTTGAGCACAAGGGTGGGATTGGAAGATGTTGATCACTGCTAGGGAAGAGAGGGAGGGAGGGAGGGAGGCTGGAGGAAGGGAGACATGTGGCATCCCACTGGATACCTGGGCCACTATCAGGGGTGAGAAGCCCAAATATCACCTGCATGCAACCCACTTATGTAGAAAATACTCACTTGTAATTCAAAACTCTAAGACAAAAAATAAATACATAATATGTATAGTAAAGATCATGAAAAGAAAATATTTTCATTGGAAATGTGACCTCTGTCAAGCAATTTAGTGACAATAAAAAAAATTTCCAAGTACTTAGATTTAGATTAAAATAAAAAATAGATTTATATTTTATATTACTATACAGGTTAGGATCTTCAGAAAATATTTAATGAAATATTTAATAAGTAGCGATAGTGGACATCCATGTTGTATGGTAAATATTGGGTTTAAAATGTTCTTTTCTGTGCTGAGCATGGTGTCTATAATCCCCCAGCACTTTGGGAGGTAAAGGTGGGAGGGTTACTTGAGGCCAGGAGTTCAAGACCAGCCGGAACAACATAGTGAGACCCCATTCTACAAAAATAAAAATTAGTCAGACATGGTGAGATATGCCTGTAGCCACAGCTACTCAGGAGGCTGAGATGGGAGGATCACTTGAGCCTAGGAGCCCAGAAGGTCAAAGTTGCAGTGAGCAAGCTGTGATCATGCCACTGTACTTCTGCCTGGGCAACAGAGTGAGATACTTTCAAAAAGAAAGAAAAGATATTCCTTCCATTATCGTGTACTTAAAAGATGTTTTATTAATGAATATTGAATTTTTTTCAGAAATTCTGATGCACGTGTTAAAAAAATTATACGATCTTTTCCTTTAATTTGATAGATTACATTAATAGATTATTTTAGTGTTAAATTAAACTTGCATTCCTATGATTAACTCTACTAATAGAAGGTATTATAATCTTTAGCTATTATGTGATTTATTTTGCCAACTTTTTTTGGCTTATCAAAATCTTATTCTTTATTTATAGTTTGGTAACAACCTCCGTTTAAAGTCAATTTACTTAAGGTAATATTATATTGTAATGAGAATAATTCTTTTGAGATCCTCATTGCCTTTTTCATTCTGTTATTTTCTTGTTATGTATCACTTAAATGCAGATGAATCTGCAGGTGAAGAGCAAAGACGATGGAGTCTTCTCCTTTAAAAACACCTCACCAACAAGCATACCTGCATAATGAACATTTGTATACTTAACCCTAAACTGTACCCTACATCTTTAAAATAAATTTTTTTAAAAAAGAGAGAGACACCTCACCCTGGGTTTCAGAGGATCTTAACACTAGAGAGCAATGTAGAGATCTGCTTGCCTAAACCCTGTATATGACACATAACAAAACTAGAGACCAGGGAAGCTACATGACAGGTTCAAGGACTCTGTTCTGTAGAAGGGCAGAGGTGGACTTCTAGATTAGTAATGAAAGTTCTCTCCAATGAATATAATAAGCAAAGAAATCATATTCCCACCACTCATTCTACAGAAAAGATGGCCATTGAGAGGATTATTTTGTTTTACTTTTTATGACTTGGTGTTGTTCAGATAGCTTAACTTAAAAAAATTGTAAAGATTTTTTCTTTGTATTTTAGTGGCTTTAGTGGGTATACATAGTTTTTGTTTACATGAATGCATTAAGTAATGGCATAATTCACCAATATTTTGCTTATTATTTTCACATCTATTTTTAAAAGCAAAGTTGGTATGTAAAGTTCCTTTCAGGAATTATTTCTGTCTGGTTTTGATTTGTAACCATACAAACTTCATAAAATGAGACAGGAAGTGTTTCCTTTTGAGTTGTTCTCTGGGAGAAATTGAATATGATTAGAATTATTGAAAAAGAAATTATTCTGTAACTAAAAATTGTACTCGATGTTCTTATTTTAAGAGAGCTATGAACTGCTGATTCATTGTCTTCAAATGATGAATTTTTATAAAACTTTGAATTACAAGTCTTTAATTGCTCTCTGTGATGCATCCTATTGGTTTTCAAATTTCTGGATTTCTGCTTTTATCACTTGCTGCAGTACCCTCTCTTGAATTTTGGTTCTGTTGAGGATTTCTCTTATCATTCCATCAGCTTAGAATAGTGGTCTTTGTATATTGCAATGTATATGGCATCTTTGTGTTTTTTAGAAAGACTACTTAAAACAGCAGTGCACTAACTTAAGCACCTAACTACCATATAAGACATGATTTCTTTGTATGTATTGATTCCTATTTACACAAGATCCAAGGGAGAAAACTGGAAAGGATTGCTATCTAAAATGCCTCTTCCACAGATTTATAGTATGGATATTTGGTCAAAATTGATTAACGTGATACCATTTGGCATATTATCTCACCTATTAAAAAGTAAATTATTCAAGTCTCCTATACTATACTTGTTGACTAAATTCAAGGGAGTATGAGAACATCTTTACGATAATTTAAATACCAGTATATCAATATAAAAATACATCCTAAAAGATGACAGCAAAATTTTTGGATACATATGATTACAAACATATTGGTCTTTAAAAAATAATAGAGGAAATACAATTTCTTAATAAATAGTGTCTAACATTTCATATACTTAATCATAAATTAATAAATAGCTATTAATATTGGTCATCCTAAGATTCCTTTTTAATTATATCACCTTTTATTTATTTACTTATTTGTTTATTTTAATTTTTTGAGTCAGAGTCTCACTCCATCACCCAGGCTATAGTGCAGTGGCATAGCTCAACTTAAAAAAATTGTAAAGACTTTTTTCTTTCTTTCTTTTTTTTGAGTTGGAGTCTCACTCTGTCGCCCAGACTGGAGTG
>NW_007253979.1:13672-47689 GCF_000164805.1 Carlito syrichta
TCGCTGCCCAGGCGGGTCTCGAACCCGCTGGCTCAGACAATCCACTCACCTCAGCCTCCCAAAGGCGCAGGATTACAGGCTGAGCCACCGAGACCGGCGATTTTTTCTTTTTATTTTAATGGCTTTAGTGGGTATAAATAGGCTCTGGCAATTCTTCTGCCTCAGTCTTCCAAATGGCCGGAACTACAGGCATGTGCTCCCATGCCCAGCTAATTTTGGGGTTTATTGTAGAGATGAGGTCTCGCCAAGTTGCCCAGGCTGGTCTCGAGACCGTGGGCTCAGGCAATCCATTCGCTTTGGCCTCCTAAAGTGCTGGGATTACAGGTTGAGCCATGGAGCCTGGCCTCTATTGCCTTTTAAAGTTGTACTTTAAATTTATCAAATTTCTTGTTTATATCTTTCTTGCTTAAAAATAATTCAAATATATATGAATTCATTGTTCTGAAACTATGTAATCTTTTGTGTGTGTGTTTGTGGCTTTTTTTGTTTGTTTGTTTTGTTTTTGCAGAGACAAAGTCTCGCTCTTTTGTCCAGACTGGTCTCAAACTCCTGGTCTCAAGTAATCCTCCCGCCTAGGCCTCCCAAAGTGCTAGGATTACAGGCACACATGGGCCACCATGCCCAACCTAAATGATGTAATCGTTAAATCTAAATTGTTTTAAATAAATCAGTGGTCATCAAGACTAAGTCTTAGCTGGGCTCAGTGGCTCAGCCTGTAATCCCGCGCTTTGGGAGGCCGAGGTGAGTGATTGCCTGAACCTGCGGGTTCGAGACCCACCTGGGCAACTTGGCGAGACCTCATCTCTACAATAAATCAAAAATCAGCCGGGCGTGGTGGCGCGCGCCTGTAGTTCCAGCTACTCGGAAGGCGGATGGGGAAGGATCGCAGGAGCCCGGCAGGTCAAGGCTGCGGTGGCAGGGAGCGGCCACTGCACTCCAGCCTGGGCGACAGAGTGAGACTCCAACTCAAAAAAAAAAGACTAAGTCTTATGGATATAAATGGTTTGGTCAAAGGATTCTATTTATCCATCATTTCAAAACATTAGAAAGTTAAAATGGCTGGATTTTATTGAGAATTTTGGCAGTTTTTCTGACCTTTTTTTCTCCCCCACAATAAATGTTTTGGGATTTATAGCAAACAGTTCTGCTTTAATTAGACGGTTAACTATATCAAATGAGAAATGTTATTAAATAATTAACTGTGATATAATTTCAATTAACTAACTTCAGAGAAAGCTGCAAAAATAGAAGTGTATCACCTAAAATCACACGATGTTTATTTGACAGAAAGTTTTACTCTGCTTTAATTTTTAAAATAAGGGTTTCCATGGGCCAGTAGTTTTGGCAGACAGCATAATGAACTGTCATGCCTGAGACTTGAATTTGGAGTAATTTTGGCATCAACATTCAATTGGCCAATGGAGACTGGAGGATTTTGGCTTTGGTAGACAAAATTCTGTGTATATCAGTGTTCAACACCTGCTACTGGTTGAGCCACAGAGCAACACGGATGTCAAAACTGGAGGAAGCGATCCATGTAGTATTCCTGGTACCAGGTTGAATGCCAAGAGTAAACTGTAAATGAGTGGGGAAAGAAAACCTCTAAAGAAAGATACCAGCATTGCAAAGGGAAAAATCAGCCTGCTTATTAATTAATAAGTGCCCACTGACATTTCCTAATGTGCTTATACAACAACATATGTGGACACTCATTCTATAACAGTTGATATTTCTCATATAGTATTAAAAAGTCAAAAATTTTGTTAAAGTTATTATTTGACTTGATATCCAACGTAGTAAATATCTGTGAATCATATACTTACTACATGTGTATAAGGAATTAAAAGACTCTATAGCACAAACTGACTTTTTATCTCTTAATTTTGCTTTGAAAATATTAAGACTATAACACATGGTAAACTGTAACACACATAATAGTAAGTTAAATGGTTAAGAGGGAAAGGCAGCACTCCATGACCTTTCATTGCAATGCAGCTACTCGTAGAATGCTGAATGAGACCACGGTTCCTTGTTCAACTATGTCTTGCCTTCTAAAATAGCATACAAACTGCATATGGTGTATGGGATTTCTACTCGAATCAAAATGTAATCGTCACCAAAAAAACCCTCAAAAACTACTGTCATTATATTTTACTGAAAAAGAAATTGAAGATCAGATAATGCAATCCATATGTAAAATGTCTTAGATTAAATAAGTCATTTTCTACTATATTACACTGTTTCTCAGATTTCCACTATACTATAATGCTATTTAGAAAGAGCAGATAGTCTTCCAATTCTAGGTGCTTTCCAAAAGCAATCAAAATGTTGAGTGTTAGAAAGCACAGTATGTGGGTAAAATAATTAAAAGTTAGTGGTTTGAGGTTTGTGGAAAGACAACTTTATGCTCATGAGAAAATGAGACATAGGAAAATTAATGTAACTGTGTCAAGAATACAGCAGATTGAATTTCAGAGTCTGGGAACCATCTGAACAAGAAAGAAGAAAACTGATTCTTTACGAATTTAATTTTTAAAAAACCATACGGAAATAGATAATCTGCAAGAGAACTAAATATCCCCTCTTCTTATGATCAAGGAGAACATGGCACATGACTGTCTGCTGTGCAAACAATAGAAGGCATGTTGAAGAGATCAGTGCCCTCAACTTAAGTCCCAGGCATACAGCTGGTACTCAATAAATACTTGTTTAATTAATTTGATATTTCTTATGTCAAACATGTTTCACAAGATGATAAAACAAGCTTGATCTTAAAACCAGAGCACACAGAAGTAAAATAAACTGCATCTTAACATTTTCAATCTTACTTTGCTACTCAAGATAGATGCAACACATCTATTACTACCTGTGTCAGGAAAAAAAAATTCTGTGTTATAAGTCTATAACTTTCACTTGTGTACATACTTGTATAAGAGATTATTTCATCTTTGGCTAACAGTGAGTGTATATTTGGATTTAAAAAAAGACCACAGTAGAGTATCTCATGATGAAGCATGTAAAAATACATTTCAGAAAGAAGAAATGTTACTGAAAATAATAAAGGCTAACCAAGGCATGAGTACTTAAGATTTTTAAAGAATGCCTCAGACTTGCACGAGAATATTACACTTAGTGTTAACAGTGTCTTGCTTGTAAGACTCTCTTTCTATTTTTCAGAGAATTTAGTTGTCAAAGGTCACCTTTCAGATGAAATTACATTAATTTATCTCATATAAATCTAAAAGCAAACTCACAAAATGGACAAATTAATCCAGTCAGTAACATCATACATGTCTTAGATTTCATCTGCTTGGTTCTCTAATACAATGATATAAACTTGGGTGGTACTGAAACTTATAGATACTTTTGACTAAAAGAGTCACTATTTCAATGTTCTTTCAAATAAGTGAATAGATTTATAAATAAGTAATCAGGAGAAACGTTTCCTCTCAGTAAGATTTTAACAAAAATGACTGACCTCTATTGCATGTCAGAATAAGCATACTTACTGATAATTTTTTCAAAGCACCTAAACACTAACAATGGTTCTCTTTTCTTGTCAGTAATACAGATTATTAATGTATTTACTAATCTTAAAAACTAAACTTTTTAAAGGCAAGAAGCAAGTCTTACCCCTTTTAGCACATCCCCAAATTCTAAGTACAGTGGACTTGCACTTAGTAAATGATAATCATACTGAATGTTCAGTAATATTTTTTACTAAATAAATATAACTTTAAGCTTATATTTAAAATAATATTAATATGATATATATATTTTAGTTGATTTTCTAATATAGTAAACAAAATCTTGAGTAGTAATGCAAGATTGATTAACACAGCAATCGTAATTTTATATAATTGGAGATATCTTTTAAAAATAATTTTTAGGTTTTTGCTCAGGAATTAGATGGCAGTTCCAACTTCCATAAGGGTGTGTCCTGCATTTTCTAAAGTTCCTATGGTTTGAGGTTTTACATTTAGGTCTCTGATCCATTTAGAGTTAATTTTTGTGTATGGGGATAGATAGGGGTCTTGTTTGAATCTTCTGCATGTGGTCAGCCAGTTTTCTCAGCATTATTTACTGAATAGATTATCCTCTCCCCAGTTGTGGGTGGTGGAGGCTTTGTTGAAGATGAGTTGGTTGAGAAATCGAGATTTTGCTTCTGGAATCTCAATTCTATTCCATTGGGCTATATGCCTGTTCTTGTACCAATATCAAGCTGTTTTGATTTTGTAGCTTTATAGAAAAGTTTAAAGTCTGATAGTGTGATACCTCCTGTTTTGCTTTTTTTGCTGAGGATTGTTCTGGCTATTCTTGGCCGTTTGTGTTTCCATATGAATTCCTGTATTGTTTTTTTTCTAGATCTGAGAAGAATGTTGCTGATAATTTGATGGGTATTGCATTAAATCTGTAGATTGCCCAGGTAAGATGGACATCTTCACTAAGATAGACCAGTGGGACCTCATTAAATGAACAAGCTTCTGCAAAGTCAAAGAAACCATCAAGAGAGCAGGGAGACAGCCCACAGACTGGGAAAAAGTATTTGCCAACTCCATGTCTGACAAAGGTCTAACATCTAGGATCTACAAGGAACTCAAATGCACCGAAAGGAAAAAAACAAACAACCCCATTGCAAAGTGGGCAAACGACATGAACAGACACTTCTCAAAAGACATATGAGCGGCCAACAGATATATGAAGAAATGTTCAATCTCACTAGTCATCAAGGAAATGCAAATTAAAACTAACTGAGATACCACCTATCTCCAGTCAGAATGGCCATTATCAATAACTCAAAAAATAACAGATGCTGGAGAGGATGTGGTGAAAAGGGAACATTTCTCCACTGTTGGTAGGAGTGCAAACTAGTACACCCTCTGTGGAAATCAGTGTGGCGATTCCTAAAATCTCTAAAAATTGACCTTCCATATGACCCCGCAATCTCCCTACTGGGAATACACCTGGAAGAACTCAAATCACTCTATAAAAAAGATACCTGCACACATATGTTTATCGCAACATTGTTCACAATAGCAAGATCATGGAACCAATCATGCTGTCCATCAAAAGAGGACTGGATTTTTAAAATGTGGTACATATAGGCAATGGAATATTATGCAGCCATAAAAAAGAACACAATCATGAATTCTGCAGCAACTTGGATGGAATTAGAGTTTATAATACTGAGTGATCTCTCACAGAAACAAAAATCTGAGTATCACATGTTCTCACTCATAAGTGGACCTTGAACAACTATCATAATACTATAAGAAAAGGATTGACAGTGGCAGAAAACTATGGGGGGCCAGGGAGAGGAAGGGAGGTGGGATTAATGGTAGTCAATATCTGTCTGGGGACAAGGGGGGCACACCTCATCAACGAGGGTACCTGCACAATGCATATTTGTATGCCTAACCCTTAACTGTACCCCACAATTTTAAAATAAAAAATATGTATTAAAAAAGGTACCCAAATTTACCTGTATGATGACCACTTGTGTACCTAACCATGAATTGTATTCCACCTCTTTAAAAATAAAAAAGAAAGTGATTACTTTAAAAAATATAATAATAATAATAATTTTTAGATATAGTCTTTCAGTGACAATGCAAATAGTTTAAACCTATGTCAGAACGATGAATAATAATGCTTATGTCAGAGCAATAATCAAAATCAGTAGGAGTTTAAATAGTATTTGTCACTTGTTAACCAAGACTACCTTCCTTCATGGGCAGACCCATTTCAGCACCCCTCCAGGAAATCTTTATTAAATCACACTCATTTCATGATAAGTTACAAAAAACATGAGGCAACTGTTAGCCAACATAAACTTATGAAATGCATTTAAATCATGCAACTTCTTTGGGTCCCCTCCCACTGTGGGAGTTTCTCTGTCCTCTTAATAAATCCTGCCTTAAAAAAAAGAAAGAAAGAAAGAAAGAAATGCATTGAAATTAGTCTGTAGTAATAACTTGCCATTGGCAGTAATGACTCCATGGAAACACAAATAAAAACTATAAGTTCTAAAAAAAACTGGAGATGAAAAGATTTTTTTTTCAGGAAGAGCATATTGCATGTTTTCGTATTTTAATAGGTTGTGATTTAAGTGCTTCATCTTGATTGCAAATATGAAGGAAAAAAATGTGTTGCTAGACCAGAAATGAGACTCATTGATGTTGGTGTATTTCTGGCATATACTATTCCTAATGGACCAGAACCTAGTCTACTGAACCTAATGAATAATCTGTGATACTTGGTGAGCTGACTAACAGCAAAAGTTTGGTGGTCAGTGAGTAGAGATAGGAGCTTTGGGAAGAATAGTATAGAGAGTGAAATGATTCAGTGATTCTGAATTTTAGATTCAGCAAAAGAAAGCTTAAATTCTGGTTCTAACATATAAGTTAGATGATCTTGGGTATATTCGTATCTTTTTTTTTTTTTTTTTTTTGAGTTGGAGTCTTACTCCATCGCCCAGACTGGAGTGCAGTGGCCACTCCCGGCCACCGCAGCCTCCACCTGCTGGACTCTGGCGATCCTTCCGCCTCAGCCTTCCAAGTAGCTGGAACTACAGGTGCGCGCTACCATGCCCGGCTAATTTTTTGATTTATTGTAGAGATGAGGTCTCACCAAGTTGCCCAGGCAGGTCTCGAACCTGCGGGCTCAGGCAATTCACTCACCTCGGCCTCCCAAGGCGCGGGATTACAGGCTGAGCCACTGAGCCCGGCTTATTAGTATCTTTTAATGCTCAGTTTCAACACTGCAATATACTGAATAGTAACATTCTATGGGTGTTTTTAAGAGTATTAAATGAGATAACATATGTAAAGTGCTTAGCATAGTCTCTCGGCCCTCCAGGACCTTCATAAATGTAATTTTCCTTCCTCTCTTTCTTTCCTAAATGATCTGTCTCATATACTGATAATAATATAAGCACTGTGTCAAAAATACACACCAACTTTAATTTATGGTTAGAATTACAAGCTTCTATATGCCATCCTTCTTTTTCTTCTGAAAGATTTCATGAAATTCAAATTTTTATATATTTTTCATCTGGTTATAAATCCAAAGAAAATTATACCAATATCTCAAAAAGATATCTGCATCCCCATGTGTATTGCAATATTATTCACAATAACCAAGGTATGAAAACAACCTGAAGCCGGGCTCGGTGGCTCAGACTGTAATCCCACGCCTTTGGGAGGCTGAGGTGAGTGGATTGCCTGAGCCCGTGGGTTCGAGACCCACCTGGGCAGCGAGACCTCATCTCTACAATAAATCAAAAAATCAGCTGGGCGTAGTAGCGCATGCCTGTAATTCTGGCTACTCGGAAGGCTGAAGAGGAAGGATTGCCGGTGCCCAGCAGGCTGAGGCTGCGGTGGCCGGGAGCAGCCACTGCACTCCAGTCTGGGCGACAGAGTGAGACTCCAACTCAAAAAAAGAAAAGAAAAGAAAAGAAAACAACCTGAGTGTCCAATAATAGATGAATGGAATTTTTAAAAAGGTCATATAAATACAATGAAATTTCATTCAGTCATGAAAAGAAAGGAATCCTGCCGTTCGCAACAGCATAGATGAACCTGGAGAATAATATGCAAATTTTCAATAAGCATAATGACTAATAAGATAGAAACAGAAAGACAAATATTTTATGATCTTACTTATGTGGAATCTAAATAAATAAAATGCATGGATCAAAAAGAAGAACAATACTTGCCAGGGCAGAGATGGTTGGTGGTGGGAGAAATGGGTAGATGTTAATTACAAGGAATAAACTTTCAGTTATAAGATTAATAAATTCCAGGAAACTAACATACAGATTAGTGACTATAGTTAATAACATTGTACTACTTACTTAAAATGTGGTACAAGAGCAAATTTTAAGCATCCTTATTTCCTCACCACACAATAGTAATTATGGATAGTGACCTTGACTGATGTATTTGATTATACATTGTATGATTATGCATTTGTACGGTAATCATAAAATGTCTGTATATACATCAAATTATCATGCTGTATACCTTGAGTATATACAATCTTTTAAAAAACTTTTTATTTTAAATATGTGGGGTACAATTCAGGGTTAGGTATACAAATATTTATTATGTAGGTATCCTTGTGGATGAGGTGTGCCCCCCCCCCCACCTGGGCAGCTTCCCACTACTCACTACTGCCAATCCTTTTCTTATAGTATTATGACACTTGTTCAAGGTTGGCTTATGAGTGAGAACATGTGGTCTCAGTTCTTTGTTTCTGTGATAGATCACTCATTATTATAGCCTCTAAGTCCATATAAGTTGCTGTGAAGTTCATAATTTTGTCCTTCTTTACGGCTGTGTAATATTTCATTGTGTTTATGTACCATATTTTTAAAATCAAGTCCTCTTTCAATGGGCAGCACAGTTGGTTCCATTTTTTGCTATTGTGAATAATACTGCAATAAATACGCGTGTGCAAGTATCTTTTTCATAGACTGATTTGAGTTCCATTGGGTATATTTTCAGTAAGGGGATTGCAGGATCACATGGGAGGTCGATTTTTAGGTCTTTTAGAAATTGCCATGCTGTTTTCCACAGAGGCTGTACTAGTTTACACTCCCAACAACAATGTAAAAGTGTTTCCTTTTCGTCATATCCTCTCCAGCATCTGTTGTTTTTTTTTTGAGTTATTGATGATGGCCATTCTGGCTGGAGTTAGGTGGTATCTCAGGGTGGTTTTAATTTGCATTTCTTGGATGACTAGTGAGGTTGAGCAATTTTTCATGTATTTGTTGGTTACTCTTATGTCTTCTTTTGAGAAGTGTCTGTTCATATCTTTTGCCCACTTTGTAATGGGGCTGTTTGCTTTTCTCTATTTGGCTTGAGTTCCTTCTAGACCCTAGATGTTAGGCCTTTGTCAGATACACAGTTGGCAAATATTTTTCTCCCTGAAAACCTGAATAAGACAACGATGCCCACTCTCATCCCTCCTGCTCAACCTAAAATTGGAAGTCCTAGCTAGAGCAATCATACAAGAGAAGGAAATCAGGGGTAGCCAAATAGGAAAAGAGGAAGTTTAGCTATCCCTCTTTGCAGATGGCATGATCCTATACCTCGAAAACACAAGAGAATCTGTCAAAAATCCCCTTGCACTGATAAAGGACTTCAGAAAAGACTCAGAGTATAAAATAAATGTGCAAAAGGCAGTCACATTCCTATACACCAGCAATAAACAAACAGAAACCCAAATAAAAAGCACAATCCCATTCAAAATAACCACAAAAAAATGAAATTCCTTGGCATCTTCCTAACCAGAGAAGTCAAAGACCTTTACAACAAAAACTACTACAAGACACTGCTCAAGGAAATCAAAGATGACACAATGAAATGAAAAAATATTCCATGCTCATGGACTGGAAGAATCAACATTGTTAAGATGTCCATCCTACCCAAGGTAATCTACATATTTAATGCAATACCTGTTAAATTCCCAGCAGCATTCTTCTCAGACCAGGAAACGACAATATAGGGATTCATATGGAAACATAAATGACCACAAAAGCAGGAGGTATCACACTCCCAGGCTTTAAAATTTATTATAAAGTCACAATAATCAAAACAGCCTGATATTGGTACAAGAACAGGCATATAGACCAATGGAACAAGATAGAGATTCCAGAAGCAAACCTCAATTTCTTAACCAACTCATCTTTGACAAAGCCTCCACCACCAATCACTGGGAAAAGGAGAATTTATTCAGTAAATGATGTTGGGAAAACTGGCAGACCACATGCAGAAGACTAGAACAACACCCCTACCTATCACTGTACACAAAAATCAACTCTAAATGGATCAAAGACCTATAGTAAAACCTCAAAGTATACGAACCTTAGAAAATGCAAGAGACACTCTTATGGAAATTGGAACTGGCAACAAATTCCTGATCAAAACCCCAAGTGCCCATGCCATAAGAGAGGAGATAGACAGGTGAGACCTCGTCAGACTGACAAGCTTCTGCAAAACCAAATAAGCCACTGAGAAAGCTATAAGAAAAATATTGCAACATATCGAATGCAGAAGCAGATACAAGAGTCTAGCATTCTATTGAGTCAGGCATTAAAAAAGATTAAATTATTTCAAAAAGCACTCTTTTCTCTAAATTTTTTCCATGAAAAATAGTTATTTTCATAAAATGTTTTATTCTTGTTAACACACATAATAGAATTTTTATTATTTTTAAATCAAGTTAACATCTTTTAAAAATTTCTCTGTTTTAATCTGAATACAGATTGAATATGAGCATATATAACTTTCATAAACATAGGTACTTTTGAGATCTCAATAATATTTAAGAATGTAAAAAGGTCCTGAGAACAAAACATTTGAGAACCACTTATCTAGTGCATGTTTAACTGTGGAAAGTAATAGGAGATGGCTAGAAACATTTGAGAATACACTAAATGATAAGCATTTTCCTGTGCTGCATATAGACATGACAATCAATGAAGTTGATGGAGCAAGCCGACAGCATCAAGTCTGGAGGTTAGATAAGCAGGCAATGTTTCAAAGAATTATTAGATTTTTCCCTGAGAATAGAAATGTTGAACCTTTCTTGACTCTAGGGCAAATATATCTTTGTGTGCATGGATGTGCCTAGGTTTATACAAGTTAGTGTGTATGATGCTAATTCAGTTCATGAAAGCATAAACAGAAGCTAAATGTTTTCAAACTGAGAAAGAAACAAAAATTATTTCACAAAGTATCTGTTGAATGCCTACCATGTCCAAGAAAATTAATAGTTTCTATCTGACAATCTGGCAAAATCATCTTAACCTCTTTGGCAATGGTCAGGTTTACTTTGTACTTTCCAGGTACATTTTTCTGGACTTTGTCATTGGATACCTATTCTTAATCTCACCTTCACTGTTTTGTTGCTGTTGTTGTTTTCAAAAAATAATTACTGAGAATCTTCTATTGATAGGCATCGTGTGGCTATAGTGGTTAAGTGATTAAAAAGAAGGTTTCTCTTAGTGAAGTAAGAAAGGCTTCAAAACTTATAAAACAGAGCTTAAAAATACAAAAAAAAATGGAAATGGACAAAGTTAGACATTTTTCCTAACCTCTCTGTAAATAATAGAATCAGCAGAGAAAGAAAAGAATATACATGACTTAATAAAATTTTGACATACTTGACATATATAGAAAAGTATACTCAGTGACTTTATAACTGTACATGTAACATTTAGAAAAGTTACTTAGACCATAAAGCAAGTCTCAATAAACTGCAAAAGACTTAAAACCATACATATAGCCGGGCTCAGTGACTCAGCCTGCAATCCCCTTGGGAGGCTAAGGTGAGTAGATTGCCTGAGCCCGCAGATTGGAGACTCGCCTGTGCAACTTGGTGAGTCCTCATCTCTACAATAAATCAAAAAATTAGCTGGGTGTGGTAGTGCGCACCTGTAGTTCCAGCTACTTGGAAGGCTGAGGCCGAAGGATCGCTGGAGCCCAGGAGGTCGAGGCTGCGGTGGCCGGAAGTGGCCACTGCACTCCAGTCTGGGAGACAGAGTGAGACTCCAACTCAAAACAAAAAACAAACAACAACAACAACAACAACAAAAAAAAAAACCATACATATGCTCTGAACAAAATGGAGTTAGGTTAGAAACCAAAAAGATAAGTGGAAAATGTCTGCTGATTGGAAACTAAACAATCTCCTCTACCAATAAGTCAAAGATAAAATTAAAATAGAATTATAAATATTTTCAAATGAATGATAAGGATAATATGACAACAATACATATGGGAATCAGCTAAAGAAGTGTTTAGAGGAAAAAATGTATTGCCTTAAACAAATGTATAAAAAAGGCAAGGAAAAAAATCACTGATCTAGCTTCAATTTCAAGAAATTAGGAAAATGGCAGTGATATAAATTCAAATGAAATTAAAAAGAATAAAATAAAAATAAGAGAAGAAAATGAATAAAAAATAAGACAAGTATACAGAAGAAATACTGAACAAAGAGAAACATCAGTTATACATTTTATCAACCTCCTGATAATAGTATTCAAAAAAGAAAAAGCCTTAAATTACAAGTCCAAAGAAAAAAGAAGACATCATAATAGATCTTACAGGCATTAAAAAGAGCATATATAGACACAAAATATGTCAATATATATTTGTAATTCATAGAAAAAGTCTTTAAAAAATCAAATTTCCAAAACTATGATGAAAAGAAAGAGAAAACTCAAATATCCAATATCTATTTTAAAATATGGTTAAATATGCTTTGTCCTTTCCAGAAAAAAAAAAAAAAAACCTCAAAAAACCTAGGTGTCTTCACAGTTTATTTTTTTTATATTTGTTTGAAAAGTTATAACATACTATATCTAAGAATATATAAAAAGGCATTGTCCAAAACTTTTTATGAGACCAACAAAACTTTGACATCAAAACATGCCAAAGATGTTAAAAGAAAGAAAAACTACAGTGAAATCTCTTTTATGAACATAATATTAAATTTTTTTTTTTTTTCTGAGTTAGAGTCTTACTCTGTCACCCAGACTGGAGTGCAGTGGCCGCTCCCGGCCACCGCAGCTTCGACCCGCTGGGCTCTGGCGATCCTTCCACCTCAGCCTTCCGAGTAGCCGGAATTACAGGCGCGTGCTACCACGCCCGGCTGATTTTTTGATTTATTGTAGAGATGAGGTCTCGCTGCCCAGGCGGGTATCGAACCTGCGGGCTCAGGCAATCCACTCACCTCAGCCTCCCAAAGGCGCAGGATTACAGGCTGAGCCACCAAGTCCGGCTAATATTAAACTTTATCAATAAAATGATTACAAATTATACTTAAGAAAAGTGCATTATGACCATGTGAATTTATTCTAGTAACGTCTGTTGTTTTAACATTAAAAAAATCAATCTAATTTACACTTGAAAAAAGAAAAAAAGATTATTTCCATGAATAGATAAAATTAAACATCTATTTAGTATTAAAAACTCTTAAAAATAGAAATATAAGTAAACTTTCTTACCTATGTAAAAGTTATGTTTAAAATATTATGATAAACATCACACATAATGTTGGACTATTCAAAACTTTCCCTTGGGATAAGGAGCAAGGCAAGAATATCCACTATCACCACTTTTATTTTACCTGTACTGAGTTTCTAATTAGTTCAATACAGTGGGGGGGGGGGGATGTCTGGGAATTGAAAATGAAGAAATAAAATTATTTTCAACTGCAGAATTTTGTATACAGAAAGACTAAAGTAATCTCTAGATAAACTGTTAGAAGCATAGGTACCATGATCACTTGATAGAAGTTAATATACCAAATTCGTATCTATCTACTAGCAACAAACGGTAGAAAATTAAAATTTTAAGAAACAATACTATTAATAATAGCATTTAAAAATCAAATATACCAACCGGGCTCGGTGGCTTAGCCTGTAATCCCGCACCTTTGGGAGGCTGAGGAGAGTGGATTGCCTGAGCCTGCCGGTTCGAGACCTGCCTGAGCAGCGAGACCTCATCTCTACAATCAATCAAAAAATCAGCCAGGCATGGTAGTGCATGCCTGTAATTCAGGCTACTCAGAAAGCCGAGGTGGAAGGATCGCCGGAGCCCAGCAGGTCACGGCTGCGGTGGCCGGGAGCGGCCACTACACTCCAGTCTGGGCGACAGAGTGAGACTCCAACTCAACAAAAAAAAAAATCAAATATACCCACTGAAAGATGGGAAGGTAGATACAATGAAAACCACAAACTATGTTTATGAATTAGAATGCTTAGTTTTGTAAAGATGTCAGTTCTTCCCCAGATTTGATCTGCAGTGTGGTGCCAAACAGACAAGTAGAACAAAGGAACAGGATATAAAGTACAAAAATGACAGAAATATATGTAATTACTGTATTTCAGAGAAATCACAAAACTAAATTTAGAAAGGTAAATAAAAAGATAACAAAATAGAACACTTTTATCATCTTGATTGGAGAGAAATACACTGCTATGAAGAAAGAAAACCAACACACTGTATTTCATTGAAATTGAAAATCTATAATCATCAAATGAAACCATTGCAAGAGTGAAAATATAATCCACAGAGTTGAATATATTCGTATTAAATATATGTGACAAAGGACTTGTATCTAAATGACATAAAAATTTCCATTAAGAAAAAGAAAACAACTCAATTTTTGTTAAGTTTATATTTTATTTTAAAGTTGTGTGGTACAATTCAGGATTAGGTATACAAGTGAAAATTGTATAGGTAGGAAACAGCCTACAGAGTAGGAAAAAATATTTGCCAACTGTTTATCTGACAAAGGCCTAACATCCAGGATCTACAAAGAACTCAAAAGGAAAAAAACAAGCAGCCCAATTAAAAAGTGGGCTAAAGTCATGAAGAGACACTTCTCAAAAGAAGATATATAGGCAACAGACACAAGAAAAAGTGCTCTACCTTGCTAATCATCAGAGAAACGTAAATCAAGATCACACTGAGATACCACCTAACCCCAGTAAGAATGGCCATCATTAATAAAACAAACAGCAGATGCTGGCAAGGATATGGAGAAAAAGGAACGCTTCTACACTGCTGGTAGGAATGCAAGCTAGTTCAACCTCTATGGGAAACAGTGTAGCAGTTTCTAAAATATCTAGAAATTGACCTTCCATGTGACCCAGCAATCTCCCTACCGGGAATATATCTGGCAGAACTCAAATCATTCTACAAAAAAGATACCCGCACATAACAACCCAGTTTTTAAAATGGGCAACAGATTTAAGGTGTTCCTCCAGAAAATAAAACATTTCAATAGCCAATAACCACTTAAAAATGAGGCAACCTAATTAGTTACTAAGAAACAAATTAAAAACACAATGACATACTACTAACACACACTTACATGACTAAAATTTAAAAATTGGCCGGGCTCAGTGGCTCAGCCTGTAATCCCGCGCTTTGGGAAGCGGAGGTGAGTGGATTGCCTGAGCCCGCAGGTTCGAGACGCGCCTGGGCAACTTGGCGAGACCTCATCTCTACAATAAATTAAAAATTAGCCAGGCATGGTAGCGCGTGCCTGTAATTCCGGCTACTCAGAAGGCTGAGGCAGAAGGATCGCCAGAGCCCAGCAACTCGAGGCTGCATTGGCCGGGAGCATGCCACTGCACTCCAATCTGGGCGACAGAGTGAGACTCCGACTCAAAATAAATAAATAAATGGATAAAATTAATAAAAATCAAACACAAACTAACAATACTATTAGCTAATTTATAGAATAACTGAATTTCTCCTATTCTGCTTGCCAAATACACTGTACTTCTATGCCTAACAGAAATGCACATACATGTACATAAAAGGACATTTACTAGAATAATACATATTATTCACAACTATGAAAAGCTGAAGATGACTTAATTGTCTATTACTAATGGAATGCATAAGATATATGCCCGCATACTTATACAATGGAATACCATACAGTAATTAAAATGAATGAACTAATAGATGCAACATCATGAATAAGTCTTACTGACATAGTGAATACAATAATTCGAACACAATACAGCATATACTTTATGTTTTCATTCACATAAAATTAATAGGCAAAACAATTCTATGATTATAAATGTGAAAATAATTGCTATATTTGGGGGAAGCTAATAACTGAGAGGGTACATGAGGGAACCCTATAAGCAGTAAGTTCACTTTATAAAGTCACTTAAGATTTGTGTATTTTACTGCATGTATATTATATTTCAGTAAATAGCTATTTAAGATAAAACCAAAAACAAATAAACCTCCCTTGGAACAATATGACTTATAAGAAAAAGGCAAACTACCTTAAAATTTTTCATAATGTGATGGATATGCCAGTTAGAATAAATTTACACTATGAAATGCTTTTACCTCTCTGATATGCATTTTTGGTATTTCTTTCTTAAATAACCCATGAGTTTTTAATAAGTATATTTAACTAATTATCTCCTATGAAGAATTTAAATAATAAATGAAATAACCAAAAACTTTAATAGGATTATCATGTTTCTTAGAGATATTGGTTTATAAATGATAAGATGATTACTACAGTTTTGCCAAGTCACATCATTTATCCAGCGTGCTTCATTTTAGCCTAAAAAATTAGACAACAAAAAACTGAAATATACCATAATAATTTCTAGAAGTTTGTTCAGGGTACTAATTAAAGACAGTTAAATCAAAACATTTCCTATTTGTGTTTCCCTGGCCTATCCTTAGATAGTCTCTGCCATTTTAATGGTTTCTATATTGGTTCACAAACTCACTCAATTCCTCTCATCTGCCAGCATATTTGGAATTTCCCAACAAATACAAACCCCAATGAAGACAAAAACCCAAAGACAACGTCAAAGGGAAATTAAATAATTCTTTAGAGCCCACTACTCCAAATTCTTGTTTTCATTCTTGAAAACACAGTTGCAAGTTTATTTTCATGGTTAAGTTAAAACTGTTGACTCAAGGGTACATAAATCATGAGTTGTTATATGGTTAGGACTAGAGTTTTGATGTTTCTCACAGTCAATCACTGTTCTTTTCACGGCCATAAAAATGTTACATAATTATACTGTACTCTGCTAAGCTAACCGTGAGAAATAAGTACCAACCAAGCAACTTCTGGTAATTGTCAACTTTAGTATTACTTTTCATGGATGGCCAGCAGACTATTTTTCGTCTTTAAAAATATATGCATATATTCCCAAATTCAATCGTGCTGTTTGGAAATACTTGAATGTATTTTTGGTACATGTGAAATTAGCAAAACTAAGATGTTCAATGTGAGTCCTAACCAAGAAAGTGGTGCAAAGCAGAGTTACTTCTTTACCCTGATACTTTTTGAAAAACAAAGCTGCTGTGAGGGATGCAAAATGGAAAATGAGCACATGCTGTTGATGGGCAAGCATTCCTCCACGTCACTCAAAGAACGGAAATGTCCTTATTTTGATTCCCCCTCTGTAAGTTTTGGGTATAGATGCCTAGCTGGGCTATACTCAGCACATAACCAGATAAATGAAGGGAACATAATGTTCTGATTTTTTCTAAATTTAATTATGTTGTAAGACATAATATGAAAATAAGAGTACACAAAACATGTCAAGCATGTGTGAATCAACATTTTAGATATATTTCAGAGGTTGAAAACTTGTTTCCTTCAAACTGCGTTCTGATAATGTGTATTTTACCAACATATGTAATTGGGGGATTTAAATATCTAACATTTCTGGCTCCTTTTCTTTTTCTTTTACTTTCTAATCCCGTTTTAAAATTTGAGGATATGGTATTACTGGTCTGGAATTCTTGCATGTCAACAATCTACTGGAAAAAGGAATGCTTATACATTTTAGACAGGGCAGAACCGTGAACTTCACTACAGACCTCCATTCCCAAATTCTCATACTGATCTTTTTTTTTTTTTTTCCTGAGTTGGAGTCTCACTCCATCGTCGAGGCTGGAGTGCAGTGGCACGCTCACAGCCACCCCAGCATTCACCCACTGGGCTTCGGCAATCCTTTTGCCTCAGCCTTCCAAGGAGCTGAAACTACAGGTGCACACCACCTTGCCCAGCTAGTTTATTTTTTATTGTAGAGAACAGGTCTTGCCAAGTTGCCGGGTCTGGTCTCGAACCCGTGGGCTCAGGCAATCCACTCACCTCGGCCTCCCAAAGTACTGGGATGACAGGTTGAGACACCAAGCCCAGCCTGATCATCTATTCATTTACATTATTTACTTGCACTGAGTAGGCTTTTTTGTTTTGTGACCTCAGATTTTAGAAATGTAAAAATCGGAAAGAATTATCTACTTTTTTATGACTTTGTTGCAACGATCTGCATCTATCTTTAAATGAAAAGTATTTTTATATGCTCTTGAAACCTCATTAAGCCTGAGGTAATTCAATTTATTTCCTAAAAACTAATGGAACCGCCGGGCTTGGTGGCTCAGCCTGTAATCCCACGCCTTTGGGAGGCTGAGGTGAGTGGATTGCCTGAGCCCGAGGGTTCGAGACCTGCTTGGGCAGTGAGACCTCATCTCTACAATAAATCAAAAAATCAGCCGGGCGTGGTAGCACGCGCCTGTAGTTCCAGCTACTCGGAAGGCTGAGGCGGAAGGATCGCTGGAGCCCAGCAGGTCGAGGCTGTGGTGGCCGGGAGCAGCCACTGCACTCCAGTCTGGTCGACCGAGTGAGACTCCAACTCAAAAAAAAAACTAACGGAACCAAAAATTATGCTAAAGAACTGGTCACAGCAAAATTTAATTTTGTTTTAATATTAATGACACTGGTGTATTTGAAGAGATGAGGGAATGGGAATCAGTATGTAGTATTCAAAGTTGATAACCTTTTTTCTTATGTCTGCATTTGTATTATTTCTTGTCATACTAAAATAAAAAAAGAATTTTACAAATCAAGTAAGAATCCAGGCAGTACACTTGTGACAGATTATTGGCAGGCTAGAAAATGCATTTAAGTTATCTTTGGAAAGGATGATTACAAATTGGCACTAGAATTATGCATCCATTAAGAATCTACTGACATGTCATCATGTCATAGAAATTAATAGAAAAGAAACCATTCTATTTAGGGATAATTCCATTTAGTCCTACATTTTTTCTCCAGGAATATGTTTATTAGCACCAAGTCTGTCTGCCTGACTAGACCAATACATTGCATAATTGCACTATCTAGAAGAATTGTTTTAATTATAAAAAGAGGCAGGCCCCAAATTGGTAGATCATTTTAGAAATTTTAAATAGAATGAGTACAGACTGGTCAATACGGCAAGAATTCAAGCGCTGAATTGATGAATTAAGTGGAGACAACCATACCTCCTCCAAGAGAGAGTCAGGTAATCACCTAAAATGACTTCTTACTTAGTGGTTGGAAGCATTACCTGCAGAAATCCTGTAGCCAGTATCCTCAAAGGGACATTAAGGAAGCTATAGAAGCAGCCTGAAAGGTGACAAAATTAAGACTGGGCAATGTGCAAAAATTCAGGTAAGCAGTCAATTGTCAGTTATCAGGTGGCAACCCTCCTGCACAGGTGTTTTTGTTTGTTTTTTGAGTCAGGGTCTCACTCTGTCACCCAGGCTGGTATGAGGTGGCACAATCACTGCTCACCACAGCCTCAACCTCCTGGGATCAAGTAATCCTTCCTACTCAGCCTTCCAAATAACTGAGCTATGCTAATATTTTTATTTTTGTGTGGGAGGTCTCACTATGTTGCTCAGGCTAGTCTCGAACTCCTGTGCTCAAGCAATTCCCTGCCTTGGCCTCCCAAAGTGCTGAAGTTACAGGCCTGAGCCACCGTGCCCACCCCCCTGCACAAGTCTGTAATCCTGGGGCAAGCCTTAAGTTCCTGGGCCCAGAAGAGAAAAAAAAGAGGAAGGAAAAGTATCATAAGGGGAGAGGGACAAGTGATACATGAAGATAGTGATTCAAGTACTGGGATCTTGTTAAATAAAAAGAGATATTACATGTAACACAGTAACATGGGAGAAAAGCAAGAGTTTTTTGGTGATATTACTCTGATTGATTATTGTTGAACTAGCACCAATAATAATGATGATTTATAAATGTTCACAGCAACCCTGAAAAGTAGTAATATCAAAACATGAGAGACAAGAAAATAGGGTCAGGAACACTGGGTTCATTAAAGACTCTCATATCTCCCTGTAATGACTGACTTCAGAAGCTGTGATGGTACATTGACTACATGTAAATATAAGTAATTTCAGCTGGGAAAGAAGAGCGCCATGGTGGCTGAGAATCACTAAATGTGCTTATATACAAGAAAGCAGTTTGTACTGTCTGAAGTACCATAAACATGTAAAGAATTAGTCAACACCATTAGTGGACAGGAATACATTCATAATTGTTCTCTGCTAAGTAACCACCACCACAAAATCAAACACTTTATGCCTAAGGATCCAAACTAATGCACTGCTGAATTGTAGGTCCTGATGGTTAGAGCTTCAATTTACAAGGAATGTGTGCAAATGAAACCACATGCTTATTAATTATATTTTGCTATCATACCTACACAGTTTAAAGTTATCAGTTTATTAAGAATGACAGAATTAGCTCAAATTTCATTCTTCATGCCTTTACTCCCTTCACAGTTCTAACACCACAAGAATATGTTATCTGTTGAAGAGTCTATAAGAAAAAGATGGTTTTCTGATGTCATCTGATTTTTTTATTTTTCAGGGGTCAGCTAAAGAAGACTGATGATGAGCAATACCTTAATTCACCCAAGGCTTAGAGAAGACATGAATAGATCTATCAACACGAAACCAGTAGCTGACATTTGTACAAAACATGCAATTAATCCACAGGTTTATATCCTCTCGAGATAAATAACTGTCAGGAAGCCATCCTTTACTGAAGGAGTGTTTCATTTGAAAGACACAGAAGAATTTTCAGCTCTGCTGTAAAAGCTAACACTCTGGCAATGACTGGTTTCCAAGAAATGTGTCTACTTTTCTATGGTTTTTACATAAATTATAAATTCAGCACATTGATTTATTGAGCAAAAATGTTGTCAGACAAGTAACAATAAATACAACTTCTTCACATAAGAGCAATGTCAGTATTTCTCCTCCGAATATCTTGATGTTTGTTTTGAAAAGTAATTTCAGTTATTTTATAAAATAGCCATGTTGGCTCATATTGAGTATCTATTTCTTATAAAATACAATAATGATATTCTACTGTATAGATTTTCATAAATATTTTCTTACCATTATCTTCATAAAACCATTATGGAGTATTGCATTTTGATTTAGTCACAAGAGTCTCTTCTTACAGTTTATAGGTATCAAGTTGTAAAGTACATGGAATATCCCACTTCATATATGAGAAGGAGGAACACAAGGTAGTGATAGGGATTGAAAGTTTGGTTCTGGGGACAAAATGTGTTCGAATCTCACTTCTGCCACTCACTAACTGAATGACTTTGGGCAAATTATAAACCCCTTGAAGCTTCAGTTGCTTCACTGGAAAAGAGAGATAATTTCAGTACATACATTATGAGGTTGCAATGATTAAATATGACAATTCCTGTAAAGAACTTAACTCAGTGTCTACTCAGTTCCCATCCAGTGCTCAATTCATCACAATCAGTCCTGTGCCTACTAAACTGTATAAATGCATAGTTACCTATTTAGATTATTCTTGCCCATGTCAAGAGCCATGTATATGTCATGCATAGTTCTCTAAGCTTTCAATAGCTGTGAGTATTCATTTGATTATGATATATTGACTACCTAATTTCCTATGAATATCTCATCATTAACTAGCAGATAGCACTAGCTCTTTATGACTTAACACTTGCAACCCTGTGGTCTAAGGAAAAGCTTCAGACACAGGAAGTAGAAATTTTGTTTTGATTACATAACTTCCCTATAACTACTTATGATCTCCTTTGTTGTCTAAAAGACAATGACCAAACTTTATTTTTCAGTATTTCGGTTTGGTCACTGTCTGCCTCCATTTTTGTCCTAATCTGATCTATTCCCATCTGTTGGATGATTCAGAGATAGCCCACTGTAGTATTTAAGAATAGGTATCTGGAGCCAGCCAGGCACAGGTTCTCCTACTATCTAGATGTAAGACCTTGGACAAGTTATGTAGCCTCTTAGAGGCACAAATATCTCATAATGATTCCTATTTCACTGAGTTTCAATTAATTCACTGAGAATCAAAATAATTAATGTTTATAAACTGCTTAGCATAGTGTAGGCATACCATGAGCACTCAATAAGTGGTTTCTACTTTAAGCTTGCACTTACTTCGGTCAGGCCTGTCCATTTCCTGAGGCTCATGCACAGTGCCACCACCACTGTTGCTCCCCTCGTCCACTCCAGGAAGACATTTCACCACAAATCAGTCAACTCTAAGCAATCTGTCGTCCTGATGCTTGGCATCTGACTTGTAACACATTACACTGTCTTCTAAGGTTATTTAATACCTCACCCGGACTTTTTAAATCAGCAGCTCTTTTGCTATTTCTTCAAATGTAGAAATAAATAGGCTTTTAAATTTATTTTACAACCGCTCATACTTTTGGAAGCTGCCTTAAAATTATGCTCATAGTAGGCAATCAATAAGTCAATACTGAGTTAAGAGAAGATGAAAAAGAAGGGAGAAAAGGGAAGAAAAGATGAAGCGAGGGAAGGAGGAAGGACGAAAAGAAAAGGAAGAGAAGGCAGAAAGGAGGACAAGGGGAGAGAGAGAACAAAAAAATAAAGAAAGGAAGGAATTAATTTACGATGTGTGGTCTTTCCTAACTCCTGATGTGTGTCATTGTTTATAGCTGGAAAGATACACTGCTTTTCCCTGTAATTTCTTTTTGAATATCTGCAGATTTGAGTTTATACTATAATTAAACTGGAACACAATTAAACCTAATAGACCTTTTTAGTTTTGTTTTCTATGTTAGGAGTTAAAGGAATATAACTGATTTCATCTTACTATGACTTGAGTAACTCTTGTAGAGCCATTGTTTCACACTTGATTCACATGGATCACATTTGATTTTCAGTTGGTTGTTCTCCAGTATATAGATGTTCTACAAAATATATTTGAAATGAACTGGCATTTATTTGCTTTCTTAATGGGAATAGTACCATATAGAAAACTTATTACTAAAGAATTAGGAGCAAGTCTAGATTAAAGTATTTTATCTGTTCTACTTTTACTGCTATTATTTTTCAGGAAAGAATAATAAAATGTCCTTTAAATTATTCTCTTGAAGGAAAAAAAGAAAACTTTGAAACAGTTATCCTACTGATGTGTCTGATTGATGTAAACTGTCTTGACAAAAATTAAGATACTTTCAGGTGTGGCTGTTTCATAGTGTTTAAGCAGAATCTTTTGGTGAGTGATTGAATTTTCCCCTTATTGGTATGTTTGGTATGACAAAATGGGAGAATTGGCTATTCCTGGATTAAGCAAATATTTCTGTAAATTAACACATTATTTTAAGATCAAAACTTGAAAACTCAGGAGTGGTCCCTTGTGTATGCTTTTTCTGCTAAGAAATACAGTTGAACATCACAATATGTTATCTATACATTAACACTTGCTTGTTAATCAAGCAAGTAACAAAGATTTAAGCACACTGGGTTCCATTGGCACCAGACAGCAAGAGAGGATACATCCAAGATTCACTTTAATGATGTCAACATTTCAGGGAATATATGACACTATATAAATATGGATGATAATACAAGTGAGAAATTTAAAGGAATGTCCAACATACTTTGTACTAAGTAAACTATGTAAATCTTTTAGGGGCAACCCCTTCGGGTCCCCTCCCACTGTCAGAGCTTTTCTGTCCTCTCAATCAATCCTGCTTTCTCAAAAAAAAAAAAAAAAAGTTTTGAATACAGAGGTAATTTAGTGTAACATACAAACATATTTCTAAAAGTTAGGCAAATAGATTTTCTCTAAATAGAATATACTAGCTTCAATGAGTAATGTTAGCCGTTGACAATATACAATCACTGAGCTACTTCTCCTTGGATTCCCCGTTACTCATTTCCATCTGGAATGCCCTCCCCCTCCTTGCACTATTCAAATTCTGTCCATTATTCAATTTCCTGTTCACCCAAGAGCATTTCTGAGCATGTGCATAAAATGTAATAAAGACTCTGGAGTATCCATGTTTATTTGGTGGTTTTCCAAGGCAGTTTCAATCGCTTAAATTAAAATGTGTATCACTTTAGAATGAAGCAGTACCCCCATCCCTTACCCTTGAAGCTTTACTGAAATAAATTGTTCTATTTCAAAGTTTTAATCCTTCTGCCTAATTAAGGGATTTCTCTCCTGGTTAAGAATGTAAAAGATGCTCACAGCTAATGGGCCTTTTTGTTTCAAATGTTAGATTTAATTTCCTGTGAATAAAACTTTACAACATGGAAAACACCAGGTCTTACTGAAACACCAGTCAAATATAGTAATTATGGAAAATGCTGATAAATAAATAAATAAATCCTGCTCGGCGTCTATAATTACAGTCATTTTAAAGGCATATAAGTTTCAAAATAAAAGTTTTCATATTTCAAAATTTGGAAAGCAAAGATACTTCTAAATGACATGGGCAGTATGGCAAAAGAAAGATAGAACACTGAATGAGGAACGATGGACCTAGGGGCTAATATCTTATTCCTTAATTTTGAATACTTATATACTCATGTGAAAGTGGTCTTCTCATATTCTTTTGTAAGGATTTTTTTAACTTTTCCCTTTTTTTCCTATTTTCCCTGTTGCTGGGGTTACCTTCCTCCTGCCCACCCACAGCAGCCTATCCCACATTCCATGTGGGATTTATGCATTTTTCACAAGTAAGATGAATATACAATTACACAGTCATATATATTATGATGTATTCTTCAGTATTTTCTCCTAGAAGGTACACATATATACATATGCACATATACATACACACATCTATGCATAAATTATTTTACAACAAAAAAGGTATGCACTTTTTTATACCCTGCTTATTATACTCAATCCTGTTATTACACTCAATCCTGTTATTATTCTCAATCCTGTTATTATTCCCAATCCTACTTCTTGGAAATCCCTCCACATCATTTAGAATATTTCTAATTATTGTTATTATTATCTTGCTTTTAACTGATTACAAAAGTAATATTTTGACATTTAAAATGTTTGCTTTTAGGACATAAATATTCACTACCATCATTTATAATGATCTTGTGCTAATCATGAATATTTACCAAGTATGTATATTCAGAATAACTGACATGTCATTAACATGTCACTGTAAATCGACAATTTTTATTGTCTCTTAAAACCTATTCCTGTGTGCTTACTCTTTTGTTGATCCCATGATATAGTGATATATATGCACAAGACATCATCCAATTTTCTTATGATAAATTTCTGAAGTTTTCAATGTTCTCCTAAAGTACTGCTATTCCTCTTTACATAAATGACACAATTATCACAGACATTTTAAAAGAAAAGTGGCCATTTAAAAAAACAAAATTTGGTTTTTTCAACAATGTTTGTTAAAAATGTAACACAGCCATGTCCTAGTTATGCTTCTGCTCTTTAAAGAAACATACTTCTGCCTGCCTAGTTTGGCAGTAATTGGATAGGTGGAATATAGCCTCACTTCCAGACTCTACACTAAATGCATTTTTCCTGCTTTTATCTTCAACAATATATTTTATAGCTACTGAATAAATGCAGTACATCTACACGTGCTATCTTGAATAGTCAGAAAACCAATTTTTTAAACCATTTTCTGTTGTTTTAGGAATACATATGTTTTCTTATATGTTCATTTCCCCACTATGCCTTTCATTTAAAACTCACTAAAAGTAGAGAAAGGAAACCAAACATTCAACAAAATTAAGACTCTCCTTCAATTCAACAAAGCATTTGCTTTTTTAATGTCAGAACAATAGTCCCTTTGTAAACAATATAATTTTGTAACCATTGCAAAGGCAATAGATTTAAAAACAAAATAAAGGCAACATTACATGTTGTCTATAACTGAGAAGGAAAACATTCTGCAGTGCAACCTAGGCAATTCAATCTATGATTGGACTGACCCTTATAATCCTCAAAGAATAAATATTTATTCCAAAAGCACAAATGATTCAAGGTTGTTATTTAAATAATATTATCTATTAAACTTGTTCTGGACTCATTTTCCATATTATTCACTTCCTTTTTTATCTAAATTCAACCGTATGGAGGTTTCTGTGTGCCTAGTGGAAAAATGCATTATTGGAAGACTGTAATAAAATGTTATCTCTAGGCAGTGAAACAGAATCGTTATTTTCATCTACATTTCCATCAAGTTACTGAAATTGGTCGTCAGCCTTCCACTTCATGACAGAGTTGATGCATTGAGCACATACTGACTAACCAGCTAGTACCAAGTGGCAGGAGCAATGGTGACCACAAAAAAGCCTTTGTTGGAGGCTGTTCGTGTTCTGAATGGAACAAAACAAAGAAACACAAACAAGTCAAGACAGAAGCCTGTGCATGATACTACATTCAAACTTTATGACGCCTGGCAGATCCAATGGCAGAGATGCCCCCAAAACATCCAAGGCCTAGGCAGAAGAGAAGGGTCTTCAGTGGGCCTTTTACAAAATTAACATAGCCAAATTGGTGAATCAAAAGTGTGAAATGCAAACAGGTGAAAATCAAGAATATAAGCATGTTGCAATAGAAAGAAGTAAGTCTCAGTCAGGTGAAAAGATTAGGCTTGCTAGAAGTGAGGTGGGGTTGAGTACTTGTGATTCTCTCAAGAACAGTTAGATTGAGGAGCATGAACAAACAAATGAAAGGGTGGATACTTTGTTCTCAGGAGATATGTAGCCTATTTTTGCTCCTGTCCCATTGTTTGTGGAGCACTTTATATTTCTTCCCAATATGAGTTTTTATATCCTCATTCAGTTTATATTCCCTAAAGCAAATCTTTTCCTCAAGTCATTGATTCTATGGTTTCAAACACAGTAGTTTAGTCAGTTTCTTTTTCCTCTGGAGCCAGGTTCATTCCTCTCATTTATCGAATGAAAGACAAGACATCTCTGGTCTGTCAGTACATTTAATTCTGGATCCTTTTAGCGCAGCCTCCTTTTTTTCTTCCAGATATGTTTAAACACTTAAATGTAAACATTAGATAAAAGGAAGATGTAATCATCTTAATGTGTTCCCAGCTCTCATCACTGAAGCATTAAATGAAGGAATAATCAAACAAGGGAAAACAAGAGAGTGGAAGAGTATGAGTAAGCAACTAAGAAATGTAGATGTTGAGGAGTTAAAATTAAGCCAAAAGATGTCCACTTGTAAAAATGTATTTTCATGCACAATCACCTGAATTCCTGACCAAAATATATAAATAGGTCAGGATATATATAAATATATATCACCTGAATTCCTGACCAAAATATATAAATAAATTGATTTATGAATGTTTAATCCTATAGAGCAGACGTAGGAAGCTATTGCTGTGTAGTAAGGAGAAAGTAAGGTACTCCAAAAATCCAGTATCCTTAAATCTTTGGAAGCTAAAGTCAACTAGTAGTATGATGTTTGGCATTAACTTTTTTTTTTTTTTATTAAAAAAAATCGGCTGGGAGTGGTGGTTCATGCCTGTAATCCCAGCATGTTGGGAGGCCAAGGCAAAAGGACTGCCTGAGTCCAGGGGTTTTAGACCAGCCTGGGAAAATTGGCAAGACCTTGTCTCTACAATAAATTTAAAAATTAGCCAGATTTGGTAGTGTGCACCTGTAGTTCCAGCTACTTGGGAGGCTGAGGTGAAAGGATGGAAGGATCGCCTGAGCCCAGCAGTTCGAGGTTGCAGTGGCCACTGCACTCCAGCATGGACAACAGAGTGAGGCTCTGACTCAAAAAAAAGAAATTCACTTAAGATCAAAACTCAAATTATTTATTTGATATCTTGACCCACTTGTGACTTACCTGCCCTCTATTCCAAACCTTCCAAAGAATCCAAAAATTTCTGAAAACAGTGCTGAGAGTAAGACTCACTCTGATATAAATTCTTGCATTTAATCAGACATGGCATTGACTTGCTCAACTAGTTTAGTTCTCCAACAATTAATTCAGCGAACACAATTGAGCACTTATATAATCGAGTTCTACACGTTGTGTTCTCAGATGCAGCCCTTTTAATAAGAGTTCTCCTTCCAGTAATTGATCTTTTCGATTTCTTTTGAGTTTTTCTCATATTTCGCATCTTGTTCTTGTTTTGTTTGTCTTGCATTGAAATTTTCTTGTCCCTTTGATTTTATTTTTCTCATTTTGTCATTATCTCTTCAGTCTTCTTATATCCACTCATTGCTTTCTTTCCCACATATTATCGTCTCAGAAGCTTGTCCTTCTCTCACTTAACGTTCTTACTTATTTATGCTTTGTGAATTGTTGGCCATCCATCCTGCATAAATCAGGGAGAATCTCCTATCCACTACTTTACTCATATACTCATTTATTTTCTAATATTTTCTCTCTGTCTCTATGTCTATTTTCTCTGATATGCTTTAAATCATACACACACGAAGATGGCGATGGCATAGGTGGATTTGCGAGATTCTTCGAACGTGAATTCCCAGAAAGATTCTTACTTTTCTTCCCCCAATCCCCTGCCCACCACCAGCCACACTGGTCCGAGGCCCGGGGACCTTCGGTCCCACGTAGGGATGGATATTGCAGCCCCCAGCTGCTGCTGCTGCTCCACTGTACGTGGCTCCCGCCCACGCGGGAGTCCCAGGTCTCGGTTCCCTCCCTGGCTACATTGTCTCGCCCAGCACCCAGCACCAGGCCACCGGTCACCCAGGGAGGCTCTGGGCACTCAGATACCGGTCCCATTTCTGGCTGAAGTACCATGTGAGGAGCCCAGGGCCACTCTTGCCACCCACCGCTTGCCCTTTGGAGTTTTGGAGCTCTGGAGCTCGGGCCCACCCTGGCTGAGGCATGCAGCGGGTGACCCCATGCTTGTGTAAGGGAACAGCATATCTTAAGGAGGTGCTGATCAGAGGCTCTCAGCTCCAGAGGAGGGAACTCCCGACCCCTTCCTCCATGCTAGGCTGCTGGTGGCACCCTGGATCCAGTGCCCAGCTGTGCAGCTGATCCCTGGTGCCTCCCACCACCACAGTCCATCATAGTGGATCGCCTAGAGACCCAGACGAGCAGAGAGAAAAGATCCATGAAAGTGAAGCTGCCACCTCGGCCATTCTCCAAGCAGAGATTTACATTGCCCCGCCTACCTATCAGCAGCCTCCACCTCCGTTCCTAAAGTAACATAGCTAAAAAGGAGACAAAGCCTCTCCCCTACCAAATCAGACAGAGGCAACTAAGCATCACAGACCTCCCAGGCAGCAGATAAAAAAAAAAACAAATCTAGCTGTCTGCACCAAAAACAAAGGTGAGAGGCTGGAGATCAGAGCTGAAGAGACTTTAGACACTCAGAAAAGACTACAGAGCTAGTCTGATCTCTTATTTTGACTTTTGATTTTATCATTTTGACTGTTTGTTTTGCTCACTTTTGTTTGTTTTCTGACGTACACTATGTGTTTCATGATTTTATTCATCTGTCTCTGTGTAGCTACCAGTATTCTTTAGGGAATTTTGCTCACATGTTTTTTTCACTTCTCTCCAGTCTTGTGTCTCTTTTTCACCTGTTAGTTAGTATGTATGTCTGTTTTCCCTCTCACTCTCTTCTCTTTCTAACTTCCTATTGACCCCTCCTTCCTCCATTATTTTCCTTTTTTGTGCCTCCTTTTGATCCAGGGACCAAACCTACATACTGCTGCACAGACAGATTGTAAGGTAGTGGGAAATAGGTTCCAGTGTGCTCATACACCTGTTGGTGGATGCTGGAATCAGCATATAGATTCTGAATCACAGCTTCCCCCTCAATTAAACCTCAAAACTGCAAAAAGTAGAGCCCACAGCCCACACTCCAACCTCAAAAGTGAACAAAGCCAGAGGATGCTCATAAGGAAGAACAGGAGATTGCACAAGCAAAACAAAAGCAACCCCACCCTCCCTGAAAAACAAAATTAAAGAAGGGGAGGGAAAGGGGAGACAGAGAAAAATCTACACAAATGAAAAAAACCAAAAGAAGAATATGGGTCTCTCCCAGACCCCTGGGAAGGCAGAAACTGAGAAAACTGACGTCGGAATGCAATGAAAATCCCCCAGAATGATTGGTCCCAAACTACAAGCCTAGATATCAAGACATTAACAGAGAGATTAAAAAGAATTGAGGAGAGACAACAAGAAACTAGGAAGGAGTTGATATATGAGATAACAGTAATAAAGAATACTGTGAATGAAATAAATAACAAACTGATAAGCATGGAAAGCAGAATTACCCAAGCAGAAGAACAACTCAGAGTTTGAGGACCAAAATATAGAATTAACCGAAACTCTTAAAAACACAGAAAACAAGCTCAAAAAGACAGAACAAAACCTTCAAGAGATGAGGGATTACTTCAAGAGACCAAATCTAAGAGTAATTGGCATACCTGAGGCAGAAAGAGAGACAGAGACCACACTAGAACAAACTTTCCATGAGATCATTCAAGAAAACTTCCCTTATCTAATCAGTGATGCAAAAATTCAAACACAAGAGATTCAGAGAACCCCTGCAAGACCACAAATGAGAAGACCAATGCCTAGACTCATAATAATTCGCCTAAACAAAGTAGGCATAAAAGAAAAAATCCTAAAGGCAGCAGGAGAAAAAGGCCAGATCACCCACCATGGAAGACCAATTAGAATAGCAACACATTTATCTACAGAAACCCTGCAGGTTAGGAGAGCTTGGAGCCCTATCTTCAAAGTCCTAATAGATAAAAAATTTCAACCAAGAATAACCTACCCAACCCAATAAAGCTTCATCAGCAAGGGAGAATTAAAAACTTCCCAGATATCCAATCCCTAGGAACTTTCACTGCCACCAAACCACCTCTACATGAAACACTTAAGAAAGTACTAAACACAGAAGAAAAGGAAAAAAGAACAACGTTCTTCACAAGAGTACAGGAAAAAGAATAAAATACACATGAACCAACCCCAAGACCAAAAGAAAGACAAAAAAACAAGTGGAAGAAAAACAACTCTGTAAGAACTCTATGATAGGGACAAATTCCCACATTTCAATAATTAGCCTGAATTTGAATGAACAAAATGCACCACTGAAAAGACATAGAATGGCAAAATAGATAAAATATCACCAGGCAACAATATACTGCCTTCAAGAGACACATCTCTCTAGAAAGGACATGCACAGACTCAAAGTAAGAGGATGGGAAACAAATTTTCAGGTGAATGGAACACAAAAGAAAGGAGGAGTTGTGATCATAATTTCAGACAAAATACCATTTAAGCTATCAAAAATTAAAAATATACAGAAGGTCACTACATAATGATAAAAGTTTCACTCCATCAACAAGAAATATCTATCCTAAACATAATTGCACCCAACACAGGTGCACCAGCTTTCATAAAGCAACTTCTAGGGAAACTAAAGAAAGATATTGACTCTAACACTATCATAACTGGGGACTTTAATACCCCACTCACAACCCTAGACAGATCATCAGTACAAAAAATCACCAATGAGATCTGGAACCTCAATGTGACTCTTAACCAAATGAACTTAATTGATACCTACAGAAATATCCATCCAAAGACCACAGAATACACATTCTACTCATCACTGCATGGAAGGTATTCTAAGATCAACCACATACGTGGCCATAAATCAAGTGTAAGCAAATTTAAAAGGACTGAAATTTTACCATGCACCTTCTTGGACCACAGTGGAACAAAAATAAACATTAACACCAACAAGGTTCCCCCAAAACCACAAAGACATAGACACTAAACAGCATGATGCTAAACAACTCCTGGGTCAATGACAAAGTCAAAACAGAGATCAAAAGATACCTGGAACCAAATGAAAATGAAGAAACATCTTACCAAAATCTCTGGGACACCATGAAAGCTGTAGTAAAAGGGGAATTTATATCCCTACAAACGCACATGAAGAAAATGGAAGGATCACAAATTAACAACCTAACAAGCCACCTAAGGAAGCTGGAAAAGCAAGACCACAAAAACCCTAAGTTCAGCAGAAGAATTCAGATCACCAAAATAAAAGCCCAAATCCAGGACATAGAAGACAAAAAGATAATACAAAAAATCAATGAAAAAAAAGCTGCTTCTTCGAAAGGATAAACAAGATCGATGGTCCCCTAGCTAGACTGACCAAGAAAAAGAGAGAAAAATCCCAAATAAGCGCAATCAGAAACACAAAAGATGAAGTCACATCTGACCCTGAAGAAATACAAATGATCATTAGAGACTACTATCTACACTTGTATGGAAACAAACTTGAAAACCTCAAGGAAATGGAGGACTTTCTGACCTCACACAACCTGCCTAGGTTGAAACAAGAAGAAATTGAGACCCTAAATAGACCAATAACAATCAAGGAAATTGACTATGTAATAAGAAAACTACCTACAAAACAAGCCCTGGACCAGATGACTTTGCAGCAGAATTCTACAAGACATTTAAAGATGAGCTGATACCAATCCTACTGAAGGTATTCCAGGTGATTGAGGAGATGGAACTCTCCCCAAATCATTTTACGAAGCTAACATCACATTGATACCCAAGCCAGGTAAAGACCCAACAAAGAAAGAGAACTATAGGCCAATATCTTTGATGAACATAGATGCTAAAATTCTCAACAAGATCCTAGCAAACCGGATTCAACAACACATCTAAAAAATTATCCATCATGACCAAGTAGGCTTCATCCCTGGGATGCAAGGCTGGTCGAACATTCGTAAAACCATACATGTAATTAAATACATCAACAAATGTCAAAACAAAAACCACATGATTATATCACTAGATGCAGAAAAGCTTCTGATAAAATCCAGCACCCCTTTTTGATAAAAACCTTCGAACATCTAGGCGTACGGGGAACATACCTCAAAATAATGAAAGCCATCTATGAGAAACCCACAGCCAGCATACTCATAAATGGACAAAAATTGGAACCTTTTCCCCTGAAAACTAGAACAAGACAAGGATGCCCACTCTCACCCCTCCTGTTCAATATAGTATTGGAAATCCTGGCTAGAGCAATCAGAGAAGGCAATCAGAGGTATCCAAATAGGAAAAGAGAAAGTCAAGTTATCCCTCTTTGCAGATGACATGATTGTGTACTTTGAAAACCCAAGAGAATGTGTCAAAAACCTCCTCACACTGATAAAGGCCTTTGGCAAAGTCTCAGGATATAAAATAAATGTGCAAAAGACAATCGCATTTCTTTATACCAATAATAAACAAACAGAAACCCAAATAAAAAGCACAATTCCATTCACAATAGTCACACAAAAAATGAAATACCTTGGCATCTTCCTAACCAGAGACGTGAAAGACCTTTACAATGAAAACTACAAAACACTGTTCAAGGAAATCAAAGATGACACAAACAAATGGAAAAATATCCCATGCTCATGGATTGGAAGAATCAATATTGTGAAGATGTCCATCTTACCAAAGGCAATCTACAGATTCAATGCAATACCCATCAAATTACCAGCAACATTCTTCTCAGATCTAGAAAAAAGCAACACAGGAATTCATATGGAAACACAAATGACCAAGAATAGCCAGAACAATCCTCAGCAAAAAAAAAAAAAAAAAAGCAGGTGGTATCACATTACCAGACTTCAAACTTTACTATAAAGCTACAATCATCAAAACAGCTTGGTATTGGTATAGGAACAGGCATATAGACCAATGGAATAGAATTGAGATTCCAGAAGTAAAACCTCAATTTCTCAACCAACTCATCTTCCACAAAGCCTCCACCACCTACCACTAGGGAGAGGAGAACCTATTCAGTAAATGGTGCTGGGAAAACTAGCTGACCACATGAAGAAGATTGAAACAGGACCCCTATCTATCCCCATACACAAAACTTAACTCCAAATGGATCAGAGACCTAAATGTAAAACCTCAAACTATAAGAACCTTCAAAAATGAAGGACATACCCTCATGGAAATTGGAACTGGCATCCAATTCCTGAACAAACCCTGAAACCCACAGGCCATAAGAGATAAGAGAGACAACTGGGACCTCATTAAACTGACAAGCTTCTGCAAAGCCAAAGAAACCATCAAGAGAGCAGGGAGACAGCCTACAGACTGGGAAAAAGTATTTGCCAACTCCAGGTCTGACAAAGGCTTAACATCTTGGATCTACAAGGAACTCAAACATGCTGAAAAGAAAAAAATCACAACCCCATTATAAAATGGGCAAAAGATATGAACAGACACTTCACAAAGGAAGACATCCGAGCAGCCAACAGACACATGAAGAAATGTTCAGCCTCACTAATCATCAGGGAGATGCAATCAAAACCACACTGAGATACCACCTAACCCCAGTCAGAATGGCCT